>NC_056747.1:557228982-557356482 GCF_019279795.1 Protopterus annectens
TGTCTTTATTTAAACTATGATTCCCACAATCCAAATGCAAATTGATCAACAAAGACATGCATTCATGTTTCCAAAGAAACTTCTAAGGCCATTAAACACTGTTAATAACCCTCTTCAGTATAAGATAAGACAGTTTTCTTTTGTGCATATCAAAATAAAGCTTAAGTGACATTTAATATGATGCCAGAAGTGTGGGATGTAAACTAAAACTTTAAATCATGCCTGAAGTTATTGAAACCTGATGTTCAGAGAAAAGAAGACAACAGATAATCCAGGCAATTAAGTGAACAGCCATCCAGAAGTTTCAGTATGGGAGAGCACATCATAATATACTACTGTAGGTCAAACACACCTGTCAGCTCAGTAACATTGGTTCCATTCTACATAGTTAATGTGGAGAATTCCAGACGGAGATGCCATGCAGACCAGATTTGAAATGATTTACTACCACATGTTGAAATGCCCAGAGCAAGATAGCTGAATTCTGAAAGAGTTACAGAAGATCACTGTGGTCAGAAAAGAAGGGAAGCTGAACAGTTTCATGCTAAAAGAATGACTACTTAAGAGTACCATGTCATACGAGACGGCATTGATTAATGTGATATTACAAGAAGGATACATAACCAGTTTCATATCTCCAAAAGAATGCATGAATAATGCTAAATCCCAAGGGTAGAAGATTTCACTGCAGACGGTACAAAGGTCCATATGGAGAACCCTAGCAAGGATTCAGATATACCTGATGTACTGGGTTTCAGAGGTGCAATCCAGAACAAAAGAAAAATATCTTTTAAAGACTGTCTTTGTGATAGAAAACACTTTGATGTTAGCTTCAGCTTATAGTCAAAGTGCCATTACAGTCATACCTATTCATATATTTTTTGTGATTGTAGTTAAATATTAATTTTTCATCCATCCATCCATCTTCACTACCCACTTTATCCGTTTCAGGGTGAGAAGCACTAGAACATTTTTCCTGAAAGCAAAACATAAAGAGGTAATCAATCTCAGATGGGATACTAGTTTATTCCAGAATATATGCATATATAGACATGCCATCCATATAAACCCATGAACAATTTCAAAAATTATCACATCATCTACTTTGTAATTGGGGAAGAAACCAGAAACAACAGAAAGAAACTGACAAGAGATGCAGGCCATGTAAAAACATCACCCAGAAGACACTTCAGCTAGGGACCAAGGCAGAGAATTAGGCACACTCAAGCATTAGTATTTTTACTTAGTCCCGTTCCCATCTAGAATTCTAAAATGGGGATCATTTTTAGCATATTAGGCACAGCATTGCATAAAATGTCAGCACACATTCCTATGAAAATGCATGTGTGTCTGTGTATGTTTATTTGTGCATGCATATGTCTATAATGCTTGCAAAGCAAATAACTCTCAGCATTGGTTACATGTCTGTTTCCACTTATTTATTATAACAATATGCAGTTCATTTTTATGTTGTCCGAATACAGCAGTGAGGCATAGGGTGTAATATGCTGTCTATATTCATTTATCTGCTTAATATGCATGAACTTGACTCTGCAGAACCAGCTAGTACCTGAAAAGTTTAAATATTTTGCAGTACTCAAAACTAACAGTGTGGCAATAGAATTGTCTCCTTATCCATTAGGTGTTATCAAATTTATTGTAGACTATACAATTTCAAGCCAATATACTCATTGTTTACCATCCAGGTAGAATGTTGTTTTTGACCAGTATTTCTTGAAACTATATGACTGAAGCAAAAGGACTTGTCTTTATGATTTGATTCATTATTGGATCAGCATATGATTGACGAAATATGCACTAAGCAGGTGAACTGCTCTCTTGGGATTGATATTCTTTCAAGACCTGCCTTCTGCATATTTATTTTAATTTACATATTTTAAATCCCTCACCTTCTGACCTTAAGCCCCTGGAATACCAATTCTCCAATATTCATTCACTTGCCCATTCTGGCTGTATTTGCTATACATTGCATTTCAGTGAGACAGTTTAATTTTAATGACGCTACTAATTATGATGTGTTAGAAAGTTCATAAAATTTAAATGATTATTTATTAATACATTTCAAGCTGTATTTTAAAATGAATTACCATTATGTTGCACTACTGTATAAACTGCTATTTGTAATATATTTGGGGATTTCCACTTCATCAATGACTACATTCAGCAGTGCACCAAACCCAGTCTAAGGTAAGGGGTGGTTATGTAGACATTCCTTAAACTGTATAATATTCATTAGGTTTGCATTCATGTAAACTGCAATCCTTTAAGCAATTCTTAACAACATACAGAAATAGTAATGAAAATATAATTGCAACAGCATACAACTAGTGCCATTTGCAGAAATACATATACCCAGCTGAACATTAAGGGAAATCATTTCCTGCACCTAAGCCTGGTCAGTTTGAAGCTGTTTGCAAGGTTAGCAACACCTGCAGAAATGTGTCCTTTCTAAAACTCATTACCTGCTGAGGCTGCCGTAGTAGGATTCCTTTTTAAAAATGGATAAATCAGTACATCAATTACCAAGCTGCCCTTATGTTTATGTTAATGTTTCTTGTTATAAATGCTGCTGCCACAAGTTGATGCAAAACTGTCTATAGAATTATGTCAGTTTTTCCTGCTTTGTATTTAGTTTAAGCATCAAAAAATACTCTTAATGTACAAGTACAATACACTGTTTAACATTTGTCTGAACAAGCACCAAATCAAGCAAAGTGGGGTTTGTTAAACATCCTCTATGCTGGGAGATTTGTCGGTTATACAGTACCTCCTGCATGTTGCATTGCAATATCAGTAATGAACAAACCCATGCCCCTGCTGATAGTCTAGAACCCATTCCCTTTTGGTCTTCTCAGCTTCAAACAGAAGTGTGCAACCCTCTCAGTTTCAAGACAATTTATAATCACCATTATGCACTCCAAACTGAATTGCTACAATTTGCCATCAAATGTGGCGCAAGAGAGCTGCTTAGCACACTTGTGTTTGAATCTCTAAAGTACGAACACAAATGTGGGATTTTGTTTAAATATATAAATAATCTGAGACTGCTGTGTCGTAGAGAATTCCTGTTCTTTGTTATACATTGATCTCAGAGGTTGTACATATAAGTAACAGGATGTGGAGGGCACAGCCACCAATACAGGGTTGTGGAAGGCCCTACCTTGGTAAAAAAATGGTATTTTAGTATCACAGAGTATTCCTTTGCTACTTTTTCTGTGTTTAAACCACAGCAGACTGCTCAATTTTTTGTGGGGCAAACATGTGCTGTGACCTTGTCTTGTGTCACCCATCTCATGTGATTAATTCCACAACGGCACCATGCGACACATAGTTAAACCTCCATTATCCCACGTCATGCCTTACTGCTAAAAAGCAGTGAAAGAGGTCAGTGAAAAGGTTTTGGAGTTCACTAGGCGATAGATTTGTGGATGAGGGGAAAGGACTAGCTTATCTCAAAATAAACTATAATGGCTTTACTGAAATCAACTCTTTCTTTCTTTGTTTTTTGTACAGTACTTTAGTAACTGCATGTTCTACACCAGCAGTCCTACCTGACAGGAGGGTTACATGCTGTGCAACAAACTGAGTCAGTTCAATATGCTGTCATATTATATACTAATTTTGTAACATTAGCTACATTTTGTATGCATCTTTTTAAAGGAATGTAAGACAGCTAACCTGACAGTATGACAGAATTAATAATAAATTAGTCTAAATGGAAACGCAAGTGAAGCCTTAAAGGTAAATGTAATCTTTCATCCAAAATCAAGTAATAAAAAGTTTGATTCAACACCAGTCTATACATCTTTCTAGTGCATGTAAGTATAAAAATGACAGACATGGTAGTTAATCACAAATACGGGAAGCATTAAGCAGTCTGTGCAAAGTAACAGAGAAGCTTGCTGTGTTTAACTTACTCATTTGCTGACTACTTATCCATAAAAATGTATTCTATTTCAGAAAGCTGCAGCAGTGTTACCTTCCAACTTGCCATAATTCCACAATATGTTATTATAACAGAAAAAGAAAATGTGACACTTCAAATGATATGTACTTTCCACTGTGTCAGTTGCATTTATTTTAGAGAAGAACATCATAACTTACGGTATCATTCTTCTTCTTCTTTCGGCTTTTCACGCTGCTTTATATTTTAATTATTTGCAAATGAAAAAGAACATGGATTGAGTACAGCCTCTGGAAATTACTTTTCACTAAAGAATTCCAGATACTGATTAGCGAAATGGAAATATCATGCTAGGTGATGTCATATCACTGTTGTGCTCAACACAGAAAACTAATAATTTGGAATAAATTTGTAATTTCTGAGTAAATGAACAAAATGAGCTGCTAACGTTCAATGAACCAGAAGAGCGAAATATGCAAAAAAGCTAATTACACAAAACTCACTGTTTCATCTCTCCAATTCCCCTCATTTATTGCATTCAGAGATAAAATTATCTGTCACTAGATCCAGCACTGCATTCCAAGAAAGTGCAATGCTCACACCGTAATGACTGCATGCCATATACACATCATTACCTGGCTAAGCGCCATAAAGCTTTTCTATTTCACTGTGACGTCAACAGAAAACAGTCTTCAAAATCACATGTAGCTCGTTGGTAACTTTTATGGCATACTTAGTAAAGGATGCTAACAAAGAAAAAAGATAGGGGACTGTGTTTGTTGAATGGCTTTTCCAATCCAAGACTGTTTTATACTTGTTTTAATGCGAAATCCATTCACACGCTTGCAAACTGGTGACTCGTGCATTAAAAAGTATTTATTTTAACTGTTTGTTAATGCTTTTATTATTGAGGAAAAAGGTAGTAAGTAGGGCTGTTGGACTTTGCATGAGTAAGATGGCATGCACCCCAAAGTAATGTAACTAAGCAGCCATCTTTGTTTGGGGAATGGGTTGTGTAGCGTTTACCTTGAGCCTTGGAGTTTAGAGCAAAAAGATTAAGCGGTTTAAAAAAAGCACAGATGAGTAAATGCTGCATAATCCACACTACCTCTTTTGATAATTGCTATTTACACCTTAGCAAATTTGTTTTTTTTTTTTTACTTAGAATGTGATTTCTTTGACAAATTTCACACTGTCCATGGAGATTTTATTTACTTTAATTATTTAAAAACAGTTGACTGAAGTTCTTTTAGTGCTATTATAATAAACAGTCTTATACTTCTGAGTACCTGTCAAATGTATTTTACCATTTTTTAATAACCAAATATATTAAAAGGTTTACTTTCATAATGCCGATCACATTTTGGTCGACCCCACTTCCGCAAATACCAAAGTGCGACTGTCCAAAACGTCGAACACCACATTTCCAAACGTCAAAATCTAGCTCCCTTTTTGACCCATGGTAGCACTAGTGTGGAGGTGTGGCGCGGTCGGAAATGTCAAAATTCGACTTTTATTCGACATTTGGAAGGTTTCGCGGTTCTGGCTTTGTGGAAACAGTTCGATGATGTGGTCGGTCTATCATGTGTGATCGATAATATGAAGGTAAACCTTATTAAAATGTATATAATATAAACAAACCAACAATATATAACAGCAACTAAATCTAATAAAAATACCAACAGCTATTATTTAGACTAAAACAGTTCCAGTAGGACATTGAAACATAAACATAAATATGTGGCAAAATATACTTTAAAAAAATCTTGATCCCTGTGAGGCAAACATTTGCCTTCTACTGGTGCATATCCTCAGTTTTGGTGACAAAAGAGTCACTCCTGAATCCCACAGAATATAAGCCTTAAGCCTTTTGGTGCTTGAGAGGAGATTGAGGCATCTCAGTGTACTGTCATACTCACAGTCATAGGTATTTTTTTATTTATATGCCTAACCCATTATCCCATCCATATACCTGATATATAATGACATAAGGCTGTTATGCCTGAGAACATCTGCCAGTGTATTAATCTATATTTGTAAGCATGAGATATCTACCTCCATTATCACCACAAGGGCTGCCATCCCTGTTTATGACTCCTGCCTTCTTCCCAGGATAGGTTATCTGGTAAAATACCCCTCCCCTCTACCCCTCACACTGGCTTCTTAAGGGGTCAAGTGGGTCACATTCACGAGTCACTCCCTTAGTGTCATGGAGCCAACAGGCAAAATATCTTTAAAGTAGCACACAAAAACATAACTGATTAGTGGTCAGTAGCAGCTTCTGCTCTGCATTATTTAGCCTGTGTGAATTTTAAACAGCTAGTCCTTATGTGACACATGAGATGCTGTTAAGGTCTATTCGTAGCTATCCAGCTATGGTGCTGTTCCCAATCACTGCTGCTTGATGAATACAATCTGGAATAGCCCCCATGCCTCTAGGAAAACACTAATGTCTGCTGACTCACAAGTGTTTTTCTTTTGCCTGAGAAAATGTGCTACTGTTGTAAAATGTTGATGTTCCAATTAGAATAAAAGAGGAAACGACACAAGCTGTGTCATGTGGACCTTCTAATGTGACAGTCTGTGAATGTAAATGTTCATGAGGAGGGTAAGATGAGGAATTAGTGGACAGTCAAAAGGACTGAGGCAGTCATGTGCCATTAATTTATTTATTATGGGTACTACATGATACAAGAGACTCATAATATATGATTAATAATCAGCAATTCATTCATATCCCAGACTGGTGAAAATTCTTGAACTTTGTGTCATGCGTGTATAAGTAATGCTACCATATGTATGTATGTATGAATATAGATAAATACATAGTTAGATGGCTAGATAGATAGATGGATGGTTGCAGTATTTAAAAGGAATGCAGTATCTGAATCTACCTACCAAGCAGCTGAAACCAATATTTTATGTCATCTGTTACTATTGGGTTTATCCCTGTCTTATTTCTCATTCTGGAAGCAAACATTTCCCCTGGAGCTTTGTCCAGTTGCTTCCCTTTGTATTTTTGACTTTTCAGGCTGTGGATTCTGTTAGTTTTTTTCTGGTCATTTAATTTGTCAAAGAGTGAATAGATAGAATTGATAAACTTCACTGCAGCTGGATTGACTTTTTGGTTTCATTCATGTTTGGACTACACTGTTGTAAAATGCAACACAGGAACAGCAAAAACACCAAGTTGCTTCACCACAAAACGAAAACCACAGAAGCCAATATAAAAAGTTTTATTTCTCTAGCGCCTCGGCTACAGTCAGCATTCAAGGAGTAACATACCACATGTTAAAAGCAGTTTATATAACACCAGCTACAAATTGATAAGTCATTAAACAATTAAACCATTATAAAAATTAACTAAAATTTAAAGTCACACAAATCAATTTAAACAATGCTTTTCCAACAACATTCTATGTTCAAACCCTTCGGTACCAAAGTACCATATTTATGAGTAACCTGTGTACCATTTGACTTTCGGATATGAAGCATTTCCAATAATGCAGGGTCAGAGAGTGCATTATATGCAAGGCAGAGATTACCTCTGAGTAGTCTGTATGAAACAGAATAAAGTGACAGTGATTTCAGATGATCCCCATAGGACAGATGGTGAAGACATTGAATTTTCCTTGTGAGGAACCTGTGTGATTTCTCCAATTGCTGCAGGTTCTTAGAAAGGTACATACCAAAAGGGGCGTTGTACTCAATTATTGGCCTGATGATGGAAGAGTACAGGGAGGTTATAACTTCTTTTTTTCAGGAGGCAATGCCCTTACTTATGAGATGAGCAATATAGAATGCCCTTCTTTCCACTGTGGAGCCATGGTAGTCAAAGGTAAGGCTGCTGTCAACCTGTGTGCCCAGTTCTCTCACCACTGAGTGGGTACTTAAGGTGCTGCTGTTGATGTGGTAGTTATAGCAGGAACATCACTTTTACAGAAAGGAATGATAATACACTTTTTTGCATTGAGTTTAAGGCCATGACTTTGGCACCAATCATTTGTTTGTGCAAGACCCTTTTGTAGGATGTTGACATTATTTGGAGATTTTATGACCATTCCCAGTTTGCAGTCATCAACAAACTTTGTCAGTCACAGACCTTTAGTTTTTGCTTGTACTTCGGAGAAATAGATTCCAAACAGTAGAGGTCCCAGGACTGATCCCTGTGGAACACCACTAGTTACAGGTCTGTTGTTGGAGGTGGATTCCCCTATTTTGACTATATGAGTTCTATCAGTGAGCCAGTTGGCAACCCATCTAATGATATAAGGGTTGATACCTAGGTGGGTGATTTTGTCAATGATGCTTGAGTGGGAGTCCAGGTAGGCTGTATGCATAGATTTCCCCTTGTTCAGGTCCTTTGTGACTGTCTTGAAGAAGTCCACCAGGTTTAACAGGCATGATCTCCCTTTGACAAATTCAAACTGAGTAGGATCAAGCGTTTGGAGATTACCTATACCTTTGTTGATAAGGTCCATGATAATTAATTCTATGGCCTTGCAGATAAGGCTAGTCAGGCTACTATATCTATAGTTCCTGGGGTCAATGGAAGCACCACCTTTGTGCAAGGGAATAACGTTGGCAATTTTCTATTCAGCTGGGATGAAACCGGTGCTTAGACTATGACTTAAAAGAGTACCCAGTGGTGTTGCTATTTCTTGCTGGAGCCCATGTAGGATGCATCCTGGGATACTATCAGGTCCCATAGATGCTGTGTTTTGGCCTTAGAGAGGGTATTTATGACCTGCTCTTTAGAGATACAAGGTAGGGTATAGGTGGTAGGGATGCCAAGGGGTATGTATGGTGGGGACAGGGGACTGAAGTTTTCTCAGAAGCTGTCAGCCAACAGGTTAGCTATGTCTACAGGCTCAGTATGAAGATTATTGAGTTAGAATACATAAGAAAATAGCTTCATTGAAGTATTTTATTTGTGATATCAAACTATTCTGCCACAATGGTTTATTTAGTTATATATCTAATCAGTTTCATATTACTGTCTGCAGTAAGGCTTAGGAAATATATTTTTTTCTGTTTTTACATTCCCTTTTTGTAAATTGTGATTGTTGACAACTGTTAAACTTTTTTGTATATTGTTAGTAAATCTTTTTAAAAAGTTTGTAATCTGTTTGTACTATTGTGGATCTTTTCTTCCCGGGTCTCTGCTGAAAACGGGCTACTTCCCCAGCTGGACTCTACCCTGTTAACAAATGTAAAATAAAGTAAATAAATTCTGAAAGAAGGTAAGTATTGTTTCCTATCTGAACTGTACTTTCAGTTCTAAATTGAATTTTAAGCATCACTGAAGTAATTTTAAATTGGAGGAATATAGATTCCCAAATGTTTGCATCGAGTAGCTACAGATAATGCAATTCTATTAACTGAGTAGGTCTGGAATGTAGGACTGGAGTAGTTGAGTGATCTAAGAAGGTATTTGGAGAACCTATGAATAAGTCAGATGACAAGAGAGATGAAGGGGGAAAGAATTATAACTTTGAGAGTTTAATTATGAATGAGCCTAGTAAATGTTGTGCTGCTTGTATTACTGGTAGCTGTATAACTTTTGTATGACAGTGGTGTTCCCACGTTGCGGAAGTGGTTATAAGCCCTAAGATCTGGGTAGACATATATTGTAAAACATTTTTTTTCTTAGAAGCTGCAGATATTATTGTCAGTTCATGTTCAAACATGGTAAAGAGAATGCCTAGTCAATAGCATTTCTTCAATCTGAGGTTAGAAAGTGAGGGAGATTTCTGGCCAGAAATGGAATTTGTTGACTTTTTGCTTTTGTCTTGTAAGTGTAATAATGAGAATTTAACTGTACATCAAACAAATTCTCCTTTAATTAACATGATAGTAGGTGAAATGCTTAAACCTGTTTTAATTATAAAGTTATTACAGATATCTAGTCATTATAAATGGATTAAGACACTAATTCCTAAGTCTGTGAAGGAGTCCAGTAAGAGAGTGGGGCCTACATAGTCAAAAGATTGAACTAGGTCAATAGAAATGCTCGATTGATGTTCCCTTTCTCCATATTAAGAATATAATCTGTAATAGTGTATAAGGGCGGCATAATACCTCTGCTAGACCAACCATTATGCTGGTGCCTTTTTCCCTTCCCTTCCCTTACTGTCATTCTGACAGCCATCTCAATGCCCCATATTCCAAACTGAGTCTACCACCACTCCAATTAATTGCCTGTCCAATGCCTGATTATATAATGTTCTGATCATCTAGACTATATCTCCCCTTGTTGGGCCACCATACTTCATAGGAAGTGACCAAGGATTCTTCTTGTGAATACCTGCAGTACGCCTGTGCTATCCCTTGCAGAATGCCGGGATGTGCTGCTGGTTAAATATAAGGTCTGTTGCCCATGGGCTGTCCATGATCAGCATGTATATCCATACTGCAACATGTGCTGCTTTGCCTGTTCAAAGTCTGAGCATCTGTACAATACATGCCATGGTGTGCCTGCAACATGACTGTGAATAATTGCAGATGGTGGTGCCAGCAATGTCTAGTTACCCAGTGTGATCCTTGGGATGGCAGTGGCACAGGTTATGTGTCTAGAATCACCATACCATGATTATAAATGGAGTCTGTTTCATTTTATGGGTACTTACAGCTTAAGTAGTAATTCCATGGGTTTTAACTATTTGTATGCTTTTGACGTATGCAGTATGGGACATCTCTAAATCAGACTTCATGCAATACACATGCAGAAGTTCTGTAAAATGCTCATTTGCATGTATAGCTTGTCCTATGCAGACTGCCTGAAGGCCCTATCCCTGTATTCTGTCTACTATAGGCTAATGGGAGAAATATGCCTGGCATACAAGGCATTGTCACACCCCACTCTGATGGACCACATGCATATTCACAAAACAAACAATACCAGGATTACCTATTCTAAAGACTTGAGCCTGCCTGTGATATAAATAGAACCTGCCAGAGAGACAGGTATATATCCCAGAGACTACCCCTTCTCTGGAACAGGGTCCACGTCCATGTGAAGCGGAGTTCCTCCCTAACCCAATTCAAGTGTAACTTGGACAGTGGGATAGGGAACAAGAAATTCATCCCTGGCTTGGCACCTATGTCTCCAATGGACACAGGCAACCTGTAAATGTTTCATCTCCCAGGTCTCTACTTGTAAATGTGTCATCTCCCAAGCCCCTGCTTACACTAATCAAGGGTACCAGAACTTGTCAGAGATTTGGGATGTATGGCTAGATTTAAAAAGGCCCTTGTGGTCATTAGCATAATAAACACATATGAACCTGTAAACCTATAATTGTAAAATGGCATTTAAAAGGAAAGGTCTTTAAATGTTAGTGTAGCAGTTGTTAAGCTGAATCTTGAAGTGGCAAGATGTGCAGTTTTATTCTTCTACTAATGTTTTCTTTTAAAAGTGTGTCTTTTAACCTTATTTTGCTGCTGAATGAGATACTTTATTACGATGTTTCTGTTTCCTGGTCTCATTTTCTACTACAAAATGTATGCTGAGACTGGGGTGGCTAGACTGTTCAGTACAGAAGGTATACTTACTAGTCTTAGTGTACTGATCAAAAGGACAGCTGTCTGAGTGCCCAGGACAGTGCATTACACAATCCTTGGACCTGTAACTATCACATAGTAAAAGGATTCTAATTGTTTTTATCACTGGATATATTGTCTATGAACAACATTGTAAATAAAAAAGTTAGGTAATTTAAAATAATTGGGAAAATAAACCGTAAAAATGTAACTGAAACACAGTGCAATTTTTTTCTGTTCCTTTGCTTTCTAAATCATGAGAGTTTTGTTTCCAGTTTTTTTTTTTTTTTTTTTTTTTTTTGTGTGTTGTGTTTCCTTCACATTCACAAATGTTCCTGCTTTTTTATTTCTTATTATTTCTGTGAGTGATGACTGACAGATTAATATATGTCTGGCTACATGTCGCAGGAATCAAAAGGAATGTGCTGTCAGAATTGCTTGTCAGAAAATGAGATTAGGTGCAGTTGTCATTTTGCAAGGATGGCAGTCGTTCAGAGATAAGGTTGCATTTAATGAGTGTAAAAAGCCTCCTCGCAGAATAAGGAGATGGGATGGGGGATGCAGTGATTTTTTTTTCAGGTGACAGCCTGGAGCTTTATCACAAAAGCTGATACTCTGGCACCCTGGCAGCTGCTGATAATGGATGTCGGAGTACTGTACCACTTCAATCGCTCTGCCGCTTTTTAAAGTGACAACTTGTTACCCGCTTCAGCTTCTCTGATGGTGCTGCTCATTTTCCCAAGGGAGGGAAAAAAAAAGATTGAAAAGCAATGAGTGTGCAGAAAGAGAAAGGATGTATTTAAGCAATAAGGCATGACAAGGAACGTGTTACAGTGTAATAACATCACACAGGGGTGGGCTAAAGCTCAAGGTAGAGCTGAATCTTTCTACCTCCCTGGCATATGACACACTTACATAACAAGACATAACAGATTAGCAGGATTTATTGCTATATTGCATTAGCTAATCCATAACATTATTTTATCAAATAATATTTGCATGTGTATTAATGCTGTGGTACAGTATCTATCAATGTGTGTGTGTGTGTGTGTGTGTGTGTGTGTGTGTGTGTGTGTGTGTGTGTGTGTGTGTGTGTAGCTCTAACCAGTTAACTGTTTTGAATCTTGCACAGATGTTGTGTATGAAAAAGAATACCACTGTATTTTAAGAATAGTATAACTTAAGTAGTAGAAAACTATATGATTAAATGAAGAGTGAAACTTAGTTTAGATAGATTAAAGATTAGTAATGGCATCTTAAAAATGGCCTGATGTTTAAAGAATGACACCTTGCCTGCTAGCCATGCCTGCATTGTAACATGCCAGGTTTATCTACCCTCACTGTGGTATTTTGTGGCACATTAAGTTAATCATTCCTCCTCTGTAATGAAGCAGGATTTCAATAAGAGCAAGTGGTTCCTCTGTGAGAATTATGTTGGAAAAAAGTGGCATAGAAAACAATATGCACTGTCAGTGTGATGGATACTATTAGGGGCACATGAGAGAAATCTGAGTGACAGAGTCAGTATCTGATGGACAATACAGCTGCTTAAAGATGGCAGACACTCAATTCAGAGGAGAAAATTCATTTCCTGGAGGTAACTCCTGACCTTTAACGTAATAGTGTTGTGATACCAGAGCTTCCTTAAAAGACCAATATCGTCACAGACTGATATAAAAATACATTCTTTTATGCCTTTTTGTCCTGTGTTGCACTGATGACCCAGGTATTAGAACAATAACAGGCAAGTGACCAGAGGCACCGTAAGGTACACAGCTATATGTACCTCTAAGAAGACATACTGAAACTTCTTGATACCCTTTACAGGTTCTTAGTAGTACCCGTCTCCCATATCAGGTAGGTCCTTGCATAATAACCCTGGTGTATTTTTTTTCTACGCATCCAATCATATGTATCTTGCCTTAAAGGCTGAGAAAGTAGTACTTTGCTTGACTTACAGTAATAACTTTTTCCATAGGCTGGAAATATGTTAAGTTATGAATTTATCCTTCCAGTGAGTCTTTTTTATTTATTGTTATAAATTTAGGTTCCTATTAAGAGTGTTTGTATAGCCAATGATTTTGCAAAGAAATAGGAGGTCAAATAGGACTGGATCATTCATGGCTCAAAAACTGACATATAGGTAACCTTGGAACAGCCGACAGGCAGGTCTATATTACTTTGCTGAAATGTAATTCCGGCAAACACCTATTAATTGACCCCTAATCAACAAAAATCATGTCAGCGATTCACTGAATTTACTAAGGGCAACAAAATAGTTGCCAGAAGCACAATGGAACAACTTGTAGTCGACTCAATCTCACCCAAGTGGGGGGCTTCACCCCCCACACCCCCCTAACTATATATTTATATATATATACCAACTCCGAGATCACACTACAGTGGAGAAAAGGGCAAGGTTCTGTAGTTGTCTATTGTGCTTCAGCCAACTGTTTAGTTGCCCGTAATAAATTCAGCGAATCACTGAAGCAATTTTCACTGATTATGGGTCGATGAATAGGTATTCACCGGAATAATATTTCAGCAACCTAATATAGACCCCCGACAAATTACTGAGTGTAATGAGAGTTGTGCTATTCTATCAGGATAGTTAAAAATATAAGGTCTTTTTTTAATTGTTGGAATATTTTGCGATATGCTTAGATTTGTACATTCCAAAAGGGGTATTTTATTCAATCGTGAGTCTGATAACAAAAAGGCTACAGTGGTAAAATGACTTCTTTCAATCTTGAAAATTTTCTCTTGGAAATTATCTGGACCAGATAGTTATTTTTAGATATGTTCTACACTAAAACAGCCCAATTTCTGTGGTCATATTGAAGGGATTTTCTTTTCCAGTTAGGCTTTTTATTTCCCACAATGCAGTGCATAGGATGATATTATATTAACCAGACTTATAATTCATTCTGTTCTGTCCATTCATGCAAAATTGAGGCACAAAGAATTACTACTTGCTTTCAGAATATCTGGATAGAGTGTCGTTAATATTTTTCTAGTGATACTGGCTGATATTCATTCTCGGTCATGTTATAAACCCTCAGCAGAGAGTCCCTTGATATCCAGCTACAAAATACTGTAGTGTTTACACTTATTTTTTGTAATATTAGGAATCTGGTAACTGCAAGATCACTCCTAATTCACTCCCTCCATCTGTCAGTATGTAGCATTTGGCAAACTCAGCTGCTTTCTAATGCTACATAATAAATGCCGTGAATCAACGGAAGGGCTAAGGGCTTGTCACACCAGTGGGAGAGAAAGAAGGAAGGGCTATAAATGGCTACTATGATCTAAGAGCCAACGAAGGAGTGTATTGTGTGAATTACTCCAAACTCATTATGATGTTCCTTCAGAAAATTGAACAGCTTTAGTATTACACAGAAAGGTTAATGCAACTGAGATATGATTTATTTAGATAGGGCAATGCAGAAATAATTCTGTAGGAAGTAAAGTATATGACAGTAAGAGGAAATGTTTTGTATATGTTGTAGTTATCTCAAAAATGTAAAACAGCACAATCCTTGGCAAATGAAGAAGTCTGGTCTCTTCACAGATTACACAGATTCAAAAGTGACCTCTATCAACTAAATGAAGTGATAAGCTTGAGAAAAAAAAGAATATTTAAAAGAGTATTTCTATATTCATGGAGGGGAACAGCCATGTGCTTATACACCTTCTCCTTTGCAGAATTTAAGTAAAGACAGCATAGAAAACCTTAGAGCAGCTGAATGAAAAAATGGCAATACTGGGATAGGTGTCCGGACAAATTCAGGGCATATCCAGTGTCCCTAATACACTTAAAATTTAAATATTTTAAGAATTTAAACCAGAAGTCTGATTCTAAATAGTGCAGCCTTATTAATTTTAAAGTCAGTGGGTAAATGGTTACAGATAGTACAGCACCAGCAGAAAGCTTTTACAGGGGCCAGCAATGAAAAGAAGGAGTGGTGAAGGCAAAGACCTCCATCTTCGTCACTTCAAAGACCATATGTAGTAATTACTGCGGGTAGCTTATGGAACAGTGCAGGCCAGCAGAACTCCAATAAGAATCGGTGAAATCAAGTAAAGACGTGGACAGGTATTTCAGAAATAAAAGAGCAAGTAACTCTGGAGAGAAGGATGAAGTGATATTGCCATCTACTAGAGAGAGGTAAATTAAATGGTGTAGGTGGGTGGACCACTTGGTCTGAGTGAGAAAAGGTAATCACCATAAAGTATATCATCTCATTTTGGAGGATCTATAAAGAAGCCATAGGAAAAAGCCTAAAGAAGAAGAAGAAGACGAGTTTCTGATGTTATTAATAACATTTTTAATATGAATAACCCATTTTAGTTATCTGTGGTGACTAATAATAACTTGGTATGGGAAATAATTTCCCCACTGAATAGTTTTGTTGGCAACAGTTGAGAAATTAGACTTAAAATCTGGTTAGGATTTAGGAGTAAGGAGCATTAGTTTTGCTTTATTGAGATTTAAAGGTTGTTGGCAGTATGAGAGCCTCGTGTGAGAGTTTGCAGTGGTGATAAAGAAGAGGCAGGACAGATTAACTTGCATCATTGGCATATTGGATTAGAGTGATATGTGATGAGGTAGAGGAGAGATTATTTAGGAAGAGATTAAATAGAAGGGGTCCCAGACTATAACCATGTGGGATAGCAGTAGGTATTGGCAGAAAGGATGGAAGAGTAGAAGGAAAGTAATGTAACTGTTTGGGAGCAGTTAGAGAGAAAACCGGAAGCCAGTTAAGGTCTGATAGGAAAATCCTAGTGAGAAAAGTGTGTAGAGTAGTCTTGGATGACATTACAGTAACAAAAGCCTTAGAGACATCTAGGAAGATGTAAGAGATACATTTGCTTCCATTTCTTTTGATTTATGGGGTAAATGTATGATAGTAGGCTGTTAGTTGTACTATGGTAAGATAAAAAATAAACATATTGAGTATGAGAGAGAATATTATCTGGCAGGAAAAAAAAATCTGATTTTTTACGAGTTTCAAAAGGAGGAGATAAGATAACAATGGGCCAGAAATCAGATACGTCTCTGTGGAGCTTCCTCCTTTGTGAAGAGGAGGATAAACAATTGTTTCCATAATATCGGAACAGCGGCTTTGATATAGGAGCATTTGATAAGTATAGATACATGCTACGTAAGTGGTTTATCAGTACTCTTAATGTATTCAGTGGGCAGATAATATTATGTAGAAATGTGTGGTTTATGCTTATTGATAAGATTTCCGATAGTTGTAGTTGGTAATGATTGTAAAGTAAATGACATGGCATTGGTTTCTTCTAGAGTAGATAGTATATGTGAAGGGTTAACATGGTGCTTAATAAGGACAACAGAGTTAAAACAATGGTGGTTGAATCTGCAGACTATATCTTGGTTAGTTAGCTAGGGAAATGACTATATCTTGGTTAGTTCGCTAGGGAAATGACTATACCTTAGTTAGTTAGCTAGAGAAATGGATTGGTTCAGTGAGGTTCTTTTAAGCTTAAGGAGGTTGTTAACAAAGGTCTAAAAGGACTTGGAGTTGTAGCTCTTTGAGTCCTGTAGGGAAATGTAGTATTTTTTTTTAAAAGCTAGAATGTTTTTTTTTTTTATGAGACTACAGTGTTTCCTGTTAAAGAGGAAGGGAGGTTGTTTATAAGCCATATTTTCCAAGCTTTGTCATGTTGTCTTTTTAAATGCGTGGTTTATAATTTTATCATATGAGCTGGATTTGTTTTAGTTAATTTTTTTTCTGATTTGGGAAAGGCTATTATGTATGGTAAGGAAGATTAGATTAAATTAGAGAACTGCTTGCCGTACTGGAAGATGTTTGAGTACTCTGCAATTAATATTTGATAGTGATGAGATAAGGAACTTGGGATTAAAGTTTTTAACATCCCTAACATAAGAGAAATTTGAGAATGTTTGTTTAGTAGTTCTTTGCTGGGTAGCAAAAGTGGGATGGTGATCACTAAATGTGACATATAGGATGCCAGTGTTAGTTATTTTAGCTGGGTAGTCATCCAGTCTAGGCTAGCGAATTTTGGGGTAGGTTAAGTAAACTCAGCAGGGGTTTTAGAAACTAAGTAAAGTAAAACAGATTTAATGAAGTAGGAGCAGTGTCTTTACTTACTGTATTCCAGTCATGGTTAAAGCCACCAACGATGAGTGTTTATTGGTTGATATTGACAGATACCCAGGAGAGGATGTCTTCTATAGCAAATGGATTGCTATTTCGGGGAATAAACAGAGTGACCAGGCAAATAACTTTGTTTTGATTGATATGAAGGTATCAGACTAGGATTTTTGCAGTGGAGAAAGAGGGAATGTTATGGAAGTGTGGTATAACAATTGAAAGTTTTGATTAGACAAGGGCTACTCCTCCACCATTCTTGTAAGTTCACTCAGCCCTGATAATATCATGATCTGGCAGGAGAAAAGTAGTATAATTATTGTAAGGTTTAAGCCAGGCTCCAGTGAGGTGAATGACATTGGGGTTACGGGTTGCACTCAAGCTTGAAGTTCTGAAATCTTATTAGATATACTGACGATGCTAATGTTGAAGAACGACGGTGAGGATTGAAGAGAGTGAGAAGATGATGCATTGAGGATAGAAAGGTAAGTGTAAATTATAGTCACATTACATGTGCCAGGTGTGAGGTGCATGTCACCTGAGATTTGAAAGATTGTGGTTGGTAGTAGAGGAATGAGGGTGTTTTGTAAAGATTATGTGGGTCCTTTAGAACTAGTTTTAATATATTTTAATTTGGTATGACAATTCTGAGCTTTGAAAAAAACACTATTATTATTGTTATTATTATTATTATTATAAATGGTGGATGATTTTAATGTGTCTGTTTTCTATATTGCACAAGGATAGAGCAATAAGAGAGAGAAGACATCTATATGGGATGGTAATGGAGAGGCAGATAACGTGCAGTAATTCTCCTATTCAAAGGACTATCTCATTGTGTTGATTGTGCAATGTATTTTTGGAGGATTCTTTTGCACTGTTTGTCCTTCTATAAGGTGGTACTTGACTGTTACATTTGGCTTGTATAATTACCTTTCTACTGCTATTATTACTGGTGTCTGTTACTATATCACTATGTCTGATTATATGTTTATATGACTGTACCACCATAGCAGTAATGTTAGAAAGGGTCCTTAATCCTATTTATTCAGTTGCTAAGTGAAGAAATAAATAAAATAAAAATTGTCCCATGATAGGCAGTGATGTGATACAATAGACATTGTCACCTTCAATGCTGTACTTAAATTGTGGATCAGTATTTATATCCTAACAACATATACTGACAAAGGGCAAAATAAATATGTTTATAATTTTCATTCATCTACTCTCCCCACTTCTGCTGTGAAAGCCACCCCCATCCCAACATTTTGCTTTGAATGGTTCAGCAGAAAACATTATTAAAGCCCAGAGTTAAAAATTCAACCCACATTTCTAAACATATCTGCTACTGAACTAGCTAAAACCCTTTGATACATATTTAACTTTTCACTAGTCTCAGAAGTTCCATCAAAACTTAAGCATGTATTGCTGTTGCCTTACTTATATACTATGATATATATTAATGAATATGGACTTCTCATTGACTTGCATCGTGGATTTATGGATGACCATAAAACACTGACTGTACTACTTTGTGTAAAAATAATTATAATATATATATATATATATATATATATATATATATATATATATTATTAAAGTAACTAAAATATAACTAAACTGCAAAACAATTTTTTTTCTGGACATGGTATGCACTCACTACACAACCAAAATAATATAAAAAAAAAATCATTATCCAGCATTATAAAAAAAATATTGAGTACCTCCAGAATAGAGCAGGAAAACATTCATGACGCAGCCCATTTACAGAAACTTAAAGAAAATATGTAAATTCATATTCTATGGACAATTTACAAAAATAAAATAATTACAGCATCTTATCCAGCTATAAGGCAGGTGGTAAGTGAAACTAGAAAAATATCAGGAAAATATTATAAAATTAATATGTTGAGGGTTATTTAACTTGATAAGTGATACATCTTGTACTGTAGGTTTAGAAAACTGTATTTTTTAACATGGTGCATACCTCTCAACCTCTTAGAGTAAAAGATCTGGACAAAGTCTAAAATGATGGGGGCACAAATAGGACAGATTTTAAATATTGCTCTTACAAACTTAGAAAGTTGATAGAATAATAGATTTTGAATTTGCATTCTGAAGGATGGGGAGTCTTAAACTCAAATATTTGTCATTATTTAATGATTTAAATCCTAAGCTATTTGCCAGAAAGGTGCAGATTTTAGGAGGAACACACCATAAATATGAGGCAAAAATCTGGACATTCTGCGAAAATCTGTACAGTTGAGAGTTATGATGGGCTTTGAAATAAAATATGCAAATTGGTACATAAATGGATTTCTACTGGGAAAATGTAGAACTGATTGAAAGTACAACTAAGCATTGTCCCAGAAATGTGTGCACTTTTGCAAAGTCTACTGGTTGCACAACTCTGTTATTGACTTATTTGGACTGTCTCCCCCCTAAGAAGTATGTAACTGTGGAAACAGGAAGTCATCCTCAAAAAACATCAAACCAAAGCAACAAGAAATCATGTTTTGGGATATATAACTAAAGGAGATCATTTTAAAAAGTTACAGTACTTAACCGCTCTGCTTACTGGATATCCTGAGAGGAAGAGTTCATGCTGTATTGCTCTGCCTGTAAGGACTATTAGCATCTTATCTTGGATTTAGGAGAGAGAAACAGTAAGGACACAGTATGCACTTATTTAGAAACAAAGTTTCTAGCTGATATGTTACATCTATTTTCTGAACGTTCTCTGTTTGCATGTTTTAGTTTCAGTTCGTTGTGCAAGTTGTGTTCTGTTTTTGTATTTATTTTGAAGAGAGAATGTTTTAACTGATTTCTGGCAAATATTTTTATTATCTAACTTTGGATGTTTTTATCTAGTGTTTTAGTGATTATGTTAAAGGTTTATTATGGGTTGCAATTGCATAATATCTTCCCTATGAAGGGTGACTGCTCAGAACTAATTGTTATCATTTAAATATTTAAAGGCCGGCCTGTTTAAGACGTGAACAGTAAGGTGTGTTCCTGTTTTATTAGTCTTGTCTAACTGGTGTCAGCATACTGTAAATGTGGGTCACCAATTAACCCCACCTCCATTATGGAAAACATTGTGTAAGTATTTGTGCACAATATTTTTAGTTGAGTTTTAATTACTGTTGTAAAGATTACACTAGAAGGTACAGGAAACATTCTGCAGTAGAGATAATCCTGGGAATCTAATGATTATAAATATGTCCATTATAAAGCTCACTATGGTGTGATAGGACTTGGCTATTTCTCAACATTTTAGTGCACATTTACTGCACACCCTTAAGGCCAATTGCCCTTCGTATATGAACAGGTACAGTGGTAGGACTCAGAAAAGCATATTGCTGACTGTGTTAATCAAATATTGACAACAACATTGCAGGACTTAAAACGCATAGCCCATATCTGTCAAAAGGGGATTTACCACTCATTATGAAACTTGTTTCTTCATCTTACAGTCCCATATATTTTAGACATAGTGTTGTAGAAGCAGCTATCGAGGTAATGGTAATGAAGTTCCAGTAAGAGCTATAATGACACCTTAAAGTTATTGCAGACTACAGCACACAACAAATCTAAACTAAGCAAAATTCATTAAAAGACTTTGTGAGATGCATACCCCCTGGCACCCTCCATGTGGTGATAAGCAAGCAGCCCCCCCCCCCCTCATCCTAAGTACTTAAAAGTACTAAATCTGACATCCAGAAAACATAAAGAAAGGAAGTGCTTAAACCTATATAAAACTAACTGCTCACCTTTCTCCATGCATGCAGGGCGCTGTTGATGTCAGTGAAGAAAATTGCACCAGATTGTCTCTTGATGAATGGGGCATTCAGTAAGTAAGATTCAGTCACTGTGAACTCTTTATTCTTTAGTAGTACAGTGATAGACATTGTGTACTATTAATATGTAACACTTTATCCACTCTTTATATATATATATATATATATATATGTAGTCACTTTATATCCTCGAAATACTGAAATATCGAAATTCAGTATTTCGAACTATAAAGTCAAAATTTTAAAACCATGAAAACTCAGAACCGCGAAATTCAAAATCTCGCACACCGGAGATTTTGAATTTTGTGCTTCTACTCCACACACACACACACACACACACACACACACACACACACACACACAAACATAAGCTGTATACTACATAAATGCAGGGGGCAAGCCACCCTGCACCCCCCACACCCCCCTACTTAAATATTCTCACTCCGAGGTCGCACTGCATATGCACACAAAACACCACCACACAAGCAACATTCACCTCGCACACACATCACAGCAACAAAACACACTGACGCAAACCACAGCCCCTACCCAAAACCCTTAACACACTTACCTGAATCCATAACCACAACAAAAGCTCAGAAGCGCGACTTTCAAAACCTCTGGTATTCGAGGTTTTGAATTTTGCGCTTCTGAGCTTTTGCTCTTCTTAGGATTCCACCTTATGGGCTCAAAATACTGAATTTTGATATTTCAATATTTAGAGCTTCTAAAGTTAATCCATATATATATATATATATATATATATATATATATCTGTATAAATATATATATATATATATATCTGTATAAATATATATATATATATATATATATATATATATATATATATATATATAAATATATATATATATATATATATATATATATATATATATATATATATATATATATATATATATATATATATATATGTTTACTATTGGCATTTCGAATCCGCTAGCCACTCGACAGTGTAAAATATGGCTCTTGGTGATTCAGTCTTGTTGACTAATATCGCTAAAAATGGGCATGGGTAGTTACCGGTGATAAGTGGGTTGAAGACCCAGCCTACTCTGACCCATGACAGGGACCCTTGCTAATGGTGGAAGGGGGTATATGTGCCCCTATTTGCCAGTGTGTGCCCACCGTAAAGCCCAACAGCCCTGGGTCAATAAGCTACTGGCTGGCCGATATCTAGTTACCAAGCCTGGGTTACCTGGGATAGCTCTGTTGAGTGAAAGCTGGACGTAAAACCAAACAACCTGCCAAACATGAACTGTGAATTGCTACACTTAATGTAGGTTCGCTGACAGATGCAGCTTGGAAGTGGATGATATAATGATACAGAGGAGGCTGGAAATCCTATGTATCCAAGAGCTGAGATGGAAGGGCAGTGCACCAAAGCCACTTGGCTTGGGATCCAGAGTCTACTACTCAGATGGAGGGAAGGCTAGAAATGGTGTAGGAATTGTGGTGAGAGAGAGGCTTCAGAAGGCAGTAAGGGATATCATCAGAATTAATGACAGACTTATGGCAATCAGACTCCAGTGTAGTGATAGGGCAGTATTCCTAATCTCAGCCTATACCCCACAGAAGGGTTGTGATAGTGAGGAAAAGAGTGCATTCAGACAGCAGTTGCAGAACCTACTAGATAAAGCAGGACAACATGAATTGGTGTTGATAATGGGTGACTTGAATGCACATATCAGGACAGACAGAACAGGATATGAGGACTGCCTGTGCCCACATGGGTTGGGCAACATGAATAAAGAAGGAAAAGCCATTCTAGACTTCTGTCTGGCAAATGGCTTGATAGTAGCCAGCACATGGTTCAGAAAGAGAGACAGTCACAAGATCGCATACAAGAGTAGCCAACATGCAACTCAGGTAGACTTCCTCCTAGTAAGGAAAAGGCACTGGGGTAGAATCCATGATTGCAAAGTCATCCCCAGTGAAACAGTTTGCCCACCGCATAAACCACTAGTTGCCACAATCATTTGCAAGCAGTTGTCAGAGAAGGCTCTAAGTTCAACAGAGACCAGGCTGAAGACCTGGAAGGTGACTGGAGAGAATGTACAGCAGTTCAAGGAATTACTCAGGGCTCCAGCACCCCAAGAAGAGGAGGAAATAGGTGGAGTTGAAGAAGAGTGGCAGTGCCTAAAAACAGCATGTGTTAGGACTACAGAAAAGATATGTGGTCAAACCAGGTTTGGAAATACGGTACATAAGGAAAGCTGGTGGTGGAATGCAGAAGTCCAGGAAGTCATCAAAAGAAAGGAGGAATGCAATAAGAAGTGAGAGAGAGAAAAGACTGACCAGGGTAGGAAGGATTACTGGTTGACTAACAAAGAAGCTAAGATAGAAGTTGGAATAGCAAAGAATAGGGCATCAGAGACACTCTATCAGCTTCTGGAAAGGGACTAAGTAAGGGGCACAAAGAAACTATATCAGGTTGTAAGGCAAAGGCAGAAAAATAAAGAAGATAGTCAGACACCCTTCATAAGGGATGCCAACAACAACCTGCTCACCAGTCCTGAGGACATCAAAGGCAGATGGAAGGAGTATTTCCAGCAGCTTCTGAATGAAGAAAACCCCACAGAAGCTGTACTGCCCCAGAAACAGCCTACAATGAGAGAAGAAGAGGAGCCCACACTAGAAAAAGTAAGAACAGCACTAAGGAAGATGAAGTCAGGGAAAGCAGCAGGCTCAGATGAGGTCACAGCAGATATGATAAAGATGCTGGGAGATAGGGGAGCAATGGCTCTAGAGGGTACTAATAGCAGTGTGGAGAGAAAGGCATATCCCAGATGACTGGAGAATAAGCATACTCATGCCAGTGTACAAGACCAAAGGGGACATCCACAACTGTGGGCAGTACAGAGGCATCAAACTCCTACCACATTGCATGAATGTTCTGGAAAGGGTGATTGATAAACGGATGAGCAGAGTAGTGGAATGTAAGATGGGAGATGAGCAGTTTGGATTCAGATCAGGATGTGCATAATCGACCCGATGTTTGCATTGAGAGAGATACTTGAGAAGAAGCTAGAGATGAGGAGAGTGTCCAACTTTGGCATTCCTAGACTTGGAGAAAGCATATGACAAGGTCCCAAGAAAGCTGATCTGGGCAGTACTGCGGTGGTTTGAAGTCCCAGAAACATTGGTAGAATTAATGCAGGCTATGTACAAGGACTCAATGACTCAAGTATGAACAGTGTTTGGCCTCACAAAGGGATTCCCAGTGGGAGTGGGTGTACATCAGGGGTCAGCTCTGAGCCCACTGCTGTTCATACTTGGTGATGGACTACATTAGCAAACATGTTGGAGGGGACAGATCAACAAAGCTGCTGTATGCAGATGATGTGGAAGTACAGGCAGACTCTGAGCTAGAACTTCAGCAAAGGATAGGAGAATGGAATACAAATCTGAAGGCACGTGGGATGAAACCAAGCACTGATAAGATGGTGGTAATGGCAGCAAATTGGGGAAATCAGAAGAAGCTGAGAATAGAGATAGAAGGGAAGATAGTGGAACAGGTAAACAGCTTCAAGTATCTGGGAGTGGTGGTTGAGGAAAAGGGTAGTCTGAATGAAGAGGTCAAAGCTAGAATCAGAGGGGCTGCAGCCAACTGACATAGAGTATCAGGTGTAGTCTATGACAGAAGAATGCCAAAGAAGCTGAAAAGTAAGGTGTACAAGACAGTGGTGCAGCCAGTACTGCTGTATGGTACAAAACCCTAGGCAGTAAAGGCAGAACAGTTGAAGAAGTTAGAGGTGATGGAAATGAAGTGCCGGAGAAGGGTGGTAGGATACACACTGTGGGATAGATGAAGAAATGAGGAAATAAGAACAGAAGCCAAAGTAGCTCCAATTGCAGGAAAGATCAAAGAGAACAGATTACGGTGTTTGGGTACATGTGTAGAAAAGCAGAAGACAATCTGGTGAGGAAGATTTGGGACAGACAAGAAGAAGGTAAGAGGAAGTGAGGATGCCCAGCAAAGACGTGGATAGATTGTGTATAAGAATATCTGTGACAGTCAGGCATGAGTGTTGAAGAAGGCAGGAGTGTGGCACTGAATCAAGAGATTTAGCGACAGTTAACACGATACCCCGACCCCATGTAGAAAAATGGGAAAAAGGGGGCTGATGATGATTCGATATTTTTTTCAAGTTTCCAAAAAGCTGATCATCTGACGTAGATATATATATATATATATATATATATATATATATATATATATATATATATATATATACACATACATACATATTTAGATCTCTCTCTCTCTCGCTCCCTCTCTAGATATATATATATATATATGTTGTCTTTCGGCTTTTCCCAGTTAGGGGTCGCCACAGCGGAATATATATTTGTAATTATACATTATGTAAATTTATATATATATGTGTGTGTACACACACACACACACACACACACACACACACACACAAACATACACATATATGGGCCTACTTCGACCCATCAATCTCTCACTTTATCAAAACTGACTTAACCGATCCCACTTAAGTGAAAGTGCATTTAAATGAAAACGCACTTTTACTTTATGAAACACCCTTTCCTTCACAGTATTACTATCCTTACAAATTGTCTGGGGTGTTCATGGGTTAGTACTAGGCTAACTGCCCTTTTGGACCATTTGAAGCCTAGCCAATTACCACATGTGAGAATCAAACCCTGCACCTTGTGTCTTCAAGGTAAACACCTTAACCATTTTGTCATCCTCCTACCCATACTGTTGAGATTTTTGTTGTTGTTGTTGTGTTTGTTTGCTTATTTGTTTGTTTGTTTTTAGTTTATGAATCACCTAAGGAAAGGGTTTGTTTTCCCTTTGGTGAAAAGTGTAGTGTCAGACATTTTTTGGTTGAGTGAAATGAATATACTAAGACACCCACATATGCATTTATACATATGCATGTATATACATATGTGTGTATATAAAGGCAGACAAATAAATACATGGAGCAGCTAGATGTCTGACTGGATGGATGGATATATACAGCTAGATGTCTGACTGGATGGATGGATATATACAGCTAGATGTCTGACTGGATGGATGGATATATATATATATATATATATATATATATATATATATATATATATATATTTATATATATATATAGAGAGAGAGAGAGATGGATGGATAGATAAACAAAGAGATGGATGGATAGATAAACAGAGAGATGGATGGATAGATAAACAGAGAGATGCATGGATAGATAAACAGAGAGGTGGATGGATAGATAAACAGAGAGGTGGATGGATAGATAAACAGAGAGATGGATGGATAGATAAACAGAGAGATGGATGGATAGATAAACAGAGAGATGGATGGATAGATAAACAGAGAGGTGAATGGATAGATAAACAGAGAGATGGATGGATAGATAAACAGAGAGGTGGATGGATGGATAAACAGAGAGGTGGATGGATAGATAAACAGAGAGGTGGATGGATAGATAAACAGAGAGGTGGATAGATGGATAAACAGAGAGATGGATGGATGGATAAACAGAGAGATGGATGGATAGATAAACAGAGAGGTGGATGGATAGATAAACAGAGAGATGGATGGATGGATAAACAGAGAGATGGATGGATGGATAAACAGAGAGATGGATGGATGGATAAACAGAGAGATGGATGGATAGATAAACAGAGAGATGGATGGATAGATAAACAGAGAGATGGATGGATAGATAAACAGAGAGATGGATGGATAGATAGATATTTTGTTTACCTCCTTATCCTAAGTACTCATGTCTCCGAGCTTGATATTAATGGACACAGATGAAGCCCCTTAACTTTATCTTACTTTCTGAGGGTGTCCATTTTAATTGTGTACATAGATAGAGTTGTCAGTATTCCCTTCATGGAGTTTTAATTATAATGAATTGTATTTCCTAGCATAAATTGTACTGTGCGCCAAATGACCACTTCTTTCTTCAGATAACATTTTTGAAACAAATTTATGACACAGCCAGCTGAAGTTGAAGACCAATTTTATAAATTCCTTTTCAGTTAACATCCTATGGTCAATACAGGGTAAGCTTTTACTCTACTGAAATGGATGTTGGGCTAGTTATTATATATTTTATGGAATTTTATTTTATTTGTTTAAAGGTGCTCTCTTGCACAAAGTTTACATTGCATTAAATTTACACAGCTTCCTACAAAGCATGATTCAAAACCACATCTTGACAAATGTGTTTGCTTCTGTTTTAATGGGGCTCATATCTTTGTTTGCCCACTTGTTTGTTTTGGTTTTCAACTTCACACAGATCTAGTCAGTCAACAGTTCCTTATCATGACATTTTTAAAAAGCTAGAATTCAGTATTATAGTTTGACTGTGTTTGTTTTTATTAATTTCTTTCAGCAGATGTGAAAGTTATTTTCCTGTGCTCACTTTCCTGTACTTATATGTGTATACACAGCTGTCTTTAGAGTTTTGTGGGACACCAGTAAGATCAGTAGAGAGAAAATCCAAAATAACTAATATTCAAGGTATCAAGAAGAACTACTGTAGTCAGAGGATGGACCTTATCATGATTAATGCAATCAAGGGGGCCCCCAGAAATGTAATGAAGTCAGGGGGGCTGTAACATAATCAAAGCACTGACAGCAGTTCAGTTAATTTATTCAGCTCCATTTCTTGGCTACCTTTTACCACATATTAATAACGTCAGTCGCTGTTCTAAAACTATGAATTTAATTTTCATTATTGTCACCGATCCATTTCTTTTTACTGCAGTGACAATATAAAAGAATAGGGAATGTGCTGCATTACCTTTAACTTTTTTTTATAAGTACAAGTGTGCAATGATATGTTCATAACCCACAAAGAGCAACAGGGCTGCCAGCAGAATTCAGCTACACTGGTGTCTGATATTCGTAACCTATCCACGGTGGATCATTTCCAAACCTGTTACAGTTTGATGTGCATATTCTCCATTTATTTGCTAAATCCCGTTCTCTTATGTGCAGTGAATAAAGTTTTGAATTGCTTACTTTTACAGTTCCATGAAATTGTTTTTGGAGTGGATAGAATCTAGCCATTTTTACCTTCCAAGTTCAGAAGGCAATAATCATTGCAGAACTGTTTTATAAAGATCATCTAAACAAGAAGAATTAAATCAAATGATGCAAAGATGATAACCTTTCACAGTGTTGCTAACTTTAAAACTACACAACATGTTAGCCTTAATTGAGCAATTGTTTTTTTCTTTTATCCTGCTGATAATTATGACGTGTCATGTGCCAGATCATTATTAAATCATGTTTTGATACTCTATTTTAATTGTGTAGTTTATTTGATAAAATGATAAAGTAGTTATTTTTAGTGTGGCAGAAGATGTAGAAATAAATTGGTACACATGGACATTTGTTCACAAAAAAATTGTATGTTCTACACTACATTGACAATGACACTATAATATCCATAAAGTACCTCCACCCTTTGTTAAGCGCTAACAGCTGCACTGTGACACACAAACACACACACACAAATACATAAAGTGACCACACAGTTACTGTTATTTCAGCATAATTTTGGTACACATTAACTAACACAAAGGAATATTATACAAAATGGCATTAATTCCTAAATAATGAATGACAGAAGTTTAGTTCTACAGAGAAGTAATGAAATATTTTGAAGGGAATGCAAAAAAAGCCAAAACTCCTGAGATTTTAAGACAAAAACATATTTAGTAAGTTTCTGTAATAGTCACATAAAACAAATATTCTGCATCTGAAATAGCTTAATATGATATCAAGCAACAGAAACATGTCAAATTCTACAAGTGTGAGCTTTTATTTTCTGGCAACAAATTAAAGTCTAGTCCTTTACACTGTTTCTGAGTATGGACTGTCATGCAAAATATCCTATTTCCATTAAAAAATTCCCACTTTGATCAACTGAAAAGGGGGTAACCCTATCCTATGTTACAGTGTTACTATGTCTTAGGTAAGTTTAGGAGTATTTTTGAAACACTAGTTGTGAAGCGTCTGCTTTTACTTGGCATCCTGTAGGCCAGGGGCAGTGTAGTGTCCGAGAAGGTTAGTTAGATGTAGAACCCCCTCATATCACTCAATGTACGACTTTTAATGCTTTATTATGTTTAATTTGTGCTGTTAATTTTCCAGTTCCACAGCTAAAGTGTGTTACATATTAGCACATTAGCTGACTAATACATGCAGGATTTGACAGGGATGTTTTGACGTTGAGAGTATTAAGGCCACATTAGCAGACTTTTGACTATGTAGTAGGCTGGAACAGTGGCCTGTTCTTTCAGAAACATTTCTTGCTTAGAATGTGTTCAATGTTTGGCCACTTTGCTGACATCTCGTGGTAGGAAAAGGAATAGTTTGTCAGAACAGGTTGACAGCAGTGATGAACTTGTATGGAAAATGAGGCTTGAAATAGTTCAGTATTCTCCATTATGTCCTGTCACTGCTGACTGCTGCTGCTGCTAATGGCATGTGTTTGGATACAAGTCTGAGTAACACTTCGTCCACTATTGCATCTTTGCCTGAGAACATGTCTGATAATCGTGTATCCTGTGTGTTAGAAGGTAGAACTTCCCTTTAGCTTGAGACACCTTCACATGTCCTACTTTAATTACGTGGTTAAGTCAGCTCAGTGGTAAAAGCCCAAGGCAATTTGATTCTATCATCACTTTGATTCCTACACTGTAATAATATATCCTATGTTGCATGGAAGCTATTTGTAAACATTTCTTTCCTGTTACCTATTTGTATACACAACAATGGTTGCTAGTTGGTGATCTCATCTTCCAGCAGATATTACTGTAGAGAGCATTTTTTGCAATGCTTATAGTCTGTGATTTCATTCTAATTAATTGTTTAACTTGATATATTTTGATGCATGTCCCACTCCAGTATTTTCCATTAACCAAATCAGTCAGCAGTTCTATACCAGTTATAAAGCTTATGACAGAGCTAACCAGTTTTATATTTTATGGGGTAGCATTTTCTGAGTTCTGATTACAAAGCCTTCATATAAAAGTCTATATATAGATGGACTGTACCCAGTTATCAAGGTGTGATATCTGAATCATAAATAAATAGGTGTGTACCAGACAAGAGGTCTTGTATTTTGATAGAGTTTCTATTTGCACAGTGCCTCACAGAGAGCACTAGGCCTCACAGACTTGAATGTTTTGATTTTATTTCTATGTCATTCTGTTACTGCAGCCAGCAGTCTTTGACTTCACATTTCCTAAAGCCTACTGTGAATGTTCTGGTAACTGCTATCACAAGCTGCCCATCCACGCTGATGTGGAAATAACAGCCCCTTGTTTTATTTGAGGAGCAAATGTATTAGCAGTTTATTTTGACTGTAGCGTCCGGAAGTCTCTGTCTCACTTGGTCAATCAGCAGGAAACCCATAATCTTGTTGAGCTTAGAAACCTAAAAGACAGCTCTCTCTCACCCTCTAGTTCATTTTACCAAGCACACTGCTGCAACATGCACCCTTACGGGTTAGATTGTGTGCCGGTCTTCCATGTAAATGTGGAAAATCATCACATCACACAGGTTAAATACATCATATGGATACTCGTGCTGAACTTAAGTGTTACAATCTCGGCATTTCCCTTGTGCTGTGGCCCATGGCATTCGTGCCAGATATGGTTTCTCTGTGTGCCAATAATACACAACTATGCAAGCAGGCACATTTCCGAAATAGGACCACCAAGCTCCTTCTCTCCTGCCGTTTAAGTATTAACTCAGAAGCACACACCTGAGGCATTTACCGGTGTCTACTCTTGACTGCGTTTTTGTAAGGCTCTGTTAAACAGGCCCTCTTAGACCACCTGTAGTTGATATGTGGATCTTATAATTTCTTAAACTTCTGAGTTTGTGTACAATAGCTAAGCAGTCTGATGAGGCAGGCGCCTCAGCGATGTACCAAAGGATGATGCTGACAGACGCCCTTATTCTAAAATGTATTTACTACGAAGCTTACTTGCTGTTTCCAGGCTTATATTCACAATGCGCGATAGTAAGGTTTGGCAACTGCCGAGAATTGTAACTTGTTAAATGTTGCTGATGCCCCCTCATGATTGACGCAGGCTGGGTGGCTAGGCAGCACGGACTTAAACCAGACCAAGAGTGCAGGCGTTGCACCTTCTAAGAGGCTGCAGATGACTTATTACTCCTAGCAGCAGCGCACCCCACCCCAACCACACAGCTGCCCAAAGAGGGCATGAGGGTGTCAGTACATATATGGGTATAATTAGTTGTGCCACTGACACAGCAAAGTCATTGTCGGGGAAATTCATTAGTAGTTTCCCGTTTTCTCCAGCTGAAATACTGTCAGTCTGCCTTCGGTGCCTCCCCGCCCCCCAAGCCATGCACCTCCTGTCAGAACAACTGAAGTGACAGCTTTTTACAGAGCTAGGAACCCGCACACACTCACACACACACGCCCTAGACTGTTTTCCTTGGCCATGGGCTGGAAGCAGAGCGCAAAATAAAAAAGCGATTCTTCCTCAAAGAAAGCAGCACTGAGATCTCGGGTCGAATCAGGAAGTAGGAGGTGTGAGCTGTGGGAAGTACCTCAGAGGAATGTAGAGTCTGTGAATGAGCACTTATGTCTGAAGCTGAAGAAAAATACAGGAGACCGCTGTGACTGGCAAGCAAGGGATGTGCATGTGGCTACAAGGCACTGATCTGCCGGGGAGAAGGAAGGGCACGGATGGCTTAAACAGACCTGCTGCTGTTGCTAAAGCTGCATGGTCGCTGTAGAGGAGCTGGGAGTCTAGCAAGGATACAAGGCAAACGGTGGGAGCAGGACACGATCGCGGGGAGGCAGTGGATTTTATTGCGCATGGAGACTTGTGCTTTCACCGATCGGTTTTGGTCTTCTGGACAACAGGAGTAAACACACCGAACGTGCACTGTTTAATGCTGTGCATTTGTGTCGGCGATAGGCCTTTGATTTGTGAAGACGGGGATTCGTAGCCCTGGGATTGTTGGAGAAGCTGGGATTTTGACCTGTGAAACGTAAGCAGAAAACCCAGTCTGTCCCCCCAAAGTAAGTGCAGCTTGGAGCTGGCTTGGGGGCAGCGGTGCGCCGAGCGGGCTCTTTGGGATTTGCTGCACCGTGTTGCCTGCTTGCCTTTGTCCTTCGTGTTTTTATTAGCTTTATCCAGCCTTGTACAAGATCTGCTCTCTGGAAACCATCTTGTCGAGGCTTCCCTTCAGCTCAGGATGTCCGGTGTGGCGGTTACGGGCAGGGAACCGATCGTCGGCTCTGGGATTATTCTGTCTTGTAGCCTTTTGCTGCCGGGGTCGGGATCTTGGAACCAAATAAACCTCTGGGAGTGAGCTAACTAGCCCAGGCTTAACATATTAAACAGGTATGCTTAACAAGCACGGCTGTTGTGTGTCTTTTGTATGTGCGGAGCTGTGAACACACGGTGCAGTCACTCTCCCCAGCTGTTAAGTCGTGTTTAGGACGGCTTTGTCATTGTGAAGCTGAAACCTTTCTAGGTGACATTACAGCCGTCCTCACTGGCATGTTGAAATGAAAAAAAAGGATTTCATGCTTCGAAATGTCTTGGAGAGCTGCGTGGCATTGTTAGCTGCATGCAATTTTTAAAATCTTTTGGTGTTTAGTGGTGCTGGGATGTGACTGTGCTGATGATCTTATAGAGTTAGGAAAACATTATATTAAATAAGGCATTGTGCACGTTAAAATGAGACCCCAAAATCGAGAAGGGGAGGAGGAAGCTTGCGCTCCCCACATGCCCCTTCCATTACTGGAACAATATTTATTTACATACAGATGTGCTGCTAAATAGTCTTCAGTGTAGATAATGTAGAGACACTTGGACTGTATGTGTGTTGGGGGTGGGGGGGTGAGAACCAAGTTTGAAATGCTTATACATACCACAACACTTTCCAGAGTACAGTGATTCATTTTAAGTTTTATACACATTGATGTTATGTTTTGCCGTGGGTTGCCGAAATAGAAGTTGCTACTGCTTGCCTGGTCACGACTACCATTCCAAGAATGTGGCAAAGGTTTTAGCGAAACCACCCTCTCTGTTTTCAAACGTTGTTTCTTCGGGCATATCATTTTCGGGAAGTGCTGAAAAGTAAGCTTTTTTCTGTACCACCGGAGGCACCTATTAATGCATGCGTCTGCATTTGGTTACTTTTGTATTCCAGATATTCTTCTAACTGCGTTTGTTTCCATTGTCTGAAAAAAAAGTGGCTGTTAATTTGCGTTGAAATTTAAGAGTCTTCGAATAGTCATAGACGTTTTTGTATTTGATACTTTAGTGATAGAAAGTAGGTGCAAAGAATGCTAGAGTGGACATTTTCTGATCTCTGTGGAATGTATTGCTTAGTATGTGTATTGAAGGCTAAATATTTTTAGCATCTGTTCCAGCAGCTGAAGGCATAAAGATAAACAACAGAAATAACTGCACTTATTTTATCAGTTCAGTTTTGTGTAGTTTCATTTTAATGCTGCCTTTTTAAATGTGTATGAAAGCGCAAAACCAGTTGGAAATTGCAGAAATTTAGTAGAATAACAAAGACAACACAGCTGATAGAACCAGCACGTTTTCTTCATCATATAAAAGAAACAAATGCATTTTCTTAGGGTACTGAAAATTCAAGTAACATATTCACTATTTTCAGCTCCTTTGTTTCTGACTCTAATTACATATTTTAAGATATAGAAATATAGTTATGTCATTCTTTTATGCCTGGTTCTAATCTTTCACCCAAAGCAGGCATGCACATTTTAATTTTGTTCATAACATATATAGGAACAAGAAAAAATGCAGCTGAAGAAAAGTGGTATAAAATACAATAATAAATCACAGGGAGTAAAAGAGAGAAAAAAGATAAAATGATAAAGAACAAATGAATTTGTATAGCATGGATCAATAGTTCTGATGCAACTGTCATTTTCTAAAGAGCACTAAAATAAAAAAAAAACACAGTGTGGTGTTTCTTAATACTGCATTTCAGATTGTTGTGTAATAGATTATGGAGGTAATAATGAACTGATTAATGATTTAGAAATTGCTGGGACACCTCCATTATATTACTTTTCACTGGTTATTAGACTGCATAAGTGATGCTGTGTCAAGGGGTCACTGCGGTTGTCAAGAAGAAAATAAATAAATAACATCACATTCTTCAGATTTCTTTGGCCCTTTGGGATCAGGATTGGACTGGTTAGAGCAGTTGTGTACATTATGGGTTGTAAGTCGGGTATTACTGGATTTAAAGCTCCCGTCTCAGGGTGGCTTATAGTATACAAACAAAAACCTAGCTGCAAAACAAAAGAACAGTGTTTATTTATTTCTTCACTACTGACTCCGGTATTATCTGATTTAGAAGTCAGAACTAAACATAATCCTAAGTGCAAAAGAAATGTGTGAGCCCATAAAATGATTACAGGACTGGTGAAGGTGTTTCATTAATGCAAAATTATTTTGCATGGAATAATTGAGTCATATATAATGCTGCCCACTTATTACATTTTTTTATTATCTTCATCAAAACTAGAATGGTGCCCTGGTGAGAGCTGCTAGCTAAGTAGTGGAAAGAGGTGATCATTTTATTACCAAAGCTCTAATTGATCAACCTCCATTTAAGATAATGAAAGAGAAGCACTGATGTGTGTAGTGTGTATGCCTAGTGCCCTGTGGATGAGAGTTAGGGACCTTGCTTAGCCCTTGAATTACCTGCTTGTGGAAATATTAACCATTTAATTTCAACTGAATGCATATAGCAGGGTTATTCATTACAAACATTGTGCAGAAAGATGAGTGAAGAGATAATGGTGATATTTATTTGTGAATATTTTATACATTTAATTGCAGCGGAACGTAAGACTGATAACTCTGAACTGTGAGGAAAAGTAGTTGAAGGCCTATGTTTAAATTGTTGTCAGTCTGAATTATCGGATGACCTTGGGCATGAATTTGGCTTTCATTAGTTAAAGCAGAAACAGAACAATCTATAAAATTAAATAAAAAAAATATATATATGTGTGTGTGTGTGTGTTTGTATATGCATACATGTATATATATATATATGCATGTATATATATATATATATATATATATATATACATATACGTATACATATATATATATATATATATATATATATATACATATACGTATACATATATATATATATATATATATATATATATATATACGTATACATATATATATATATATATCTGTCTCACACAAATAGAAGCTCCACTTTAAGACCGGTTATGCTCATATGATTTAGATTGAGTTTTGTATCATGTTTTTAATCGGCACAATTTTATGCACAGTGTGAAGGTATTAGATAGGACAATAAAGGTTCTTGAGTAAATAGAATATGTGATAACCAGTTGTGCATGTTTTTAGCTAAGTTGTGTAATGCTTTAACTGATTAAGCTTATCTGAGCAGGAGGAATATAGGACTTCCTTGAAAATGAGACATTGTATCTTGGCCTTATGTTAAAAATAGAATTGCAAACCCTGCTCCGTGTTCAAATGCTGGACAATGTGTGTGCATATACTTTGCTTTCTACATGAATAAATGAATATTCTGTAATGCATGTTCCTCAGGAGCGATTATATTTGTGTTTGTTGTTGCTCTGATGTGTGCGCTGTTTGTTTCCCAGTACACAATCTGGGAAAGATGTTCTTCTGTAAGAATTTTTCAGAGACGTGTACTATTTCTGAAATGTGAGGACAGGGTAAAGATAAATCCTGTGTGTCAATGTAATGAAGTAAAGAAAATGTATAGCAGGAGATTCGCAGCGATTCAGACACTTACAGACGATGGATGTCCAGTAGCAAAATTTACCTTAACTGTTATTATCGGCAAAGTGCAATAAATAGATGGTCCCAATAATCTCATTTATCAGACACCTCAGTATCACAATTAGTGTTATAAATTACACCAAGTGACCAAACAGCAGGCAAATGCTTTGGATTCAGATAGCACCTTACAAATGAAATAGTATCTTCAGGTTTTATGAATTATAGCATTTCATATTTGTGTGTGTGTGTGTGCGTGGTGGGAACATGATGTACTTTGTTTGTCTGTTGTTTAGGACTGCTTATCATGTTTTTGATTACACTAATCCTCCCAGCCTTTATATCAATCTGGAAGAAAAGGCCAAATATGCTGAAAGAGGAGATGGCTGTTTCATCTCCATACAGAGAGAACTGCATTCCGATGAGTGACTGACGCTCATCTGACTTTGGAAAATGGTTTTATTTTATTTCACACAATCTTGAGATAGTCAACACATCTCTTAGAGCAATTGCTTTTGTACATATCATTGTAAATTTTCTTAAGCGTCACCTATTTATAGAAATGTGATTGATCAAAATGATGGTTCTATGAGGCCCTGACGTGTATTATAGATAGTATCTGTACAATTCTTGCTGAAAACTAGCCTGCAGTTCTTGTTGAATGAGACTGTTTTCTTTCTCCTGTTCTTTTTCCATCTGTATAAATGTTTATTTCATATTAATAAACACTTACCATTTCAAATGTTAAAGAAGTTTTTTGTTGGTGTATACAATTCAGCTAAGGTTTCTTTTAGATCATGCTTTTAATTTCCCAGGACTCCTTGAAGCAAGTACAACAGAATGAAAGCAGGCACTTTTTTCTGCAGATATTTTGTAGATCAGCTGTTAGTGTACACATTCCTCATTTTCACTCTGTGTTTGTGGTGGTACCTTCTACCTGTTATAACACACATTATGATGACACACAAAAATAATTGTTTATTTAGTCTTTGTTAATTGGCTAAGATCCACTACACACAATCTCAGGTTTTGAAAGGTAAACAAGGGCCTTTTGTTCGCAGAGTATGAATCAAACCAAGTAACAGAGGATGTAATTCATTTGAATCTGATTGCTTTATTAAATTGCATCGCACTGTCAGACACTTAATATATGAACATCATGAACCCTTGGCCTTGCTTCCTTTTGGCTGCAGTGGCACTGGAAACTATGTCCATGTAATAAATAAATAAATGAAAATTAACCTCCCTCAAACTTTCTCTAGTTAGCTCATTGGATTTTAAGTGTACTTTGGATTTTAAGTGTACTTACTGTTTGACAATAGCTTTGGTGAAATCCATGCCTGGTTAGAACATAACATGAATTCAAAAGATAGGACAATGCCTGTTGTATTTGCACCACTGTTTTCTTTAGCCCATGTGCCAGCCGATTTTGTTGCAATTGATAAATTAACTACATCAGTTTATTTGTTAAAAAAGCTGTTTTATTTAGGACTGAATATATATTTGTTGCTGTTAAGCAAGCTTGATATAGCAGAAAGAGTGTTGGAATGGTGATTTAACCTTTAAACAAAGCAATGTTATATTGAAAAGCTACAACGGCTACTTTGCAAATGTGACAAAAACATTTGAAAGCTGTAGCGGCAACGTGATATGGCATATTATTTAAATAGACATATGTTGAATATATTATTATACAGAACTGCCATTTGTTTCATTTTGAGTTGTGTATTTCGTATAAATGTGTTAGTTTATAATGTATTATAGAAAACATAACAATTAGTATAATAATTAGTATTAAAAAAGATACAAAATAACTTTAATATGAAAAATTGTTCATGCATAAAGATGGAGTACCACAATGCATCAGGGAATCTGGAGAAGAAGCAATAAAAAGGACAGCCATTTCTGATTTTGGAAATGTTCATGGATTAAATTACATGTGACCAGAATTGCCCAGTATGAACAGGTGTAGTGCACACTGAAACTTAAGATAGAGGAGAAAGTGTTTAAGATGTAGAGATGTTAGGAAAAGAAAGGGACAGCCAACATGGAAACCTTTCCAAACTAGAGAACAGAATTTCTCTGGAGTCTGGCTCCCTGATTTTAAAAGGTGTGCTTACTGCAGTAAAAGTATTTCTAGCATGCCAGATGTAGTGTTCTGACAGATATAGTTTTGAATAGCATTTGATACAGTAATATGTTTTTAAGATCGGGTAATGCATACGGAACAAGACACATTCTTCAGCTGTTTGTACATTTATTAGCTTAGTTTACATGTAGTAAAAGGGAAGCATTTTATTAGAGGCACCGAAGAGCTGTGACCTTAGTTACAGTGAAGGTTTGCTCCTATTCTGATTTAATGAATTTTGGCACAAATTGTCTCCAGTAAATGGTGCCAGTCTTAGCATAGGCAAGGCAGAAAAACTGCAGGCATGGTGCAGAAAAAAGGCTATAAGAAAAGATTACACTAGTGAAAATCTCATAAACCAGTATAACTTCAGTAGTAAAAAAGCTCAGACTTGTAGAACTTAAAAAACTAGGAAATATAAGGTGCAGTGGAGCAAAACAGAGCCTGTACAAACATAAGTGAGAAATGATGCAGAAACAAAACTGTGAAAATTAGAATATGGCATTGAAAGAGGTGTCATGAACACAGAAAGTGTGTAATTATTTCTGGAAAAAAATGGTAGAAGTGAAGGTTGCGTCAACAGTAACACAGAATGCGAAACAAAGTGAGAAAAAGTAGTGCAGGGGACAATGAGAGGAGACTTGCTCCAAGTGCAGAAGTTTGTTGGAGAAAGAAAGAGATTCAGAATGGTAATGACAGCGCAGGAGGTAAAAATGAAAAGTTGTTACTATGTATAAATAACATTATTGGGTACAGAAGGCAAATGAGGTGGAAGCCGAATGTTGTAGCAAACACCCAAGTTACTTAATTAGTGTTATATTAATCAATCAGCTCCCACGTTCTTCTAAACATTACAGGATTTAGATTAGATAAAACAAATGAGAACAGATAACGCAAGAAAGAATTACTTAGATTAGGATACACAGAGGAAGGGAAATTGCAAGGTGTCATTCTGCAGGCTCTATATGCAGGTAGATGGTGCCATCTGGTGTTACTTTCACAAACAGCAGCTGTTTGACAGAATTTTTAAGATTGTGTATGTACATACATGTGCTCATTGGTGAGAATGCTATTTTGATCTTGTTTGACAGATATTTTTCCCCCTCTGTTTTAGGGGTCTGATGCAAGTTCTGAAAAGCTGTTTAGCACTGCTACAAGCAAAGGTAAGCATTTCCTGGTGTTATTTTACATATCATTGAAGCACGGACAATAATAGAAATAAATATATGTACAATACATGTGTTATGTGCACTTTGTAAGTGACTTCTACCGAAAACAGCTATCCCCAGTTAGAAATATTTGTACTGAATGTATTGAGACCACTGATATAAGTAGTAGCTGTCGGTTATAAATTGCAGTTTCCCCACCTTCCTCTGCATAAATGTGCTAACCGACATAATTCATCTAGACCACTTCCTGCATTCTTGCACTGATGTTTTCTTTTGTTAGCACAGTTTACTCTAGCAATGTAAATGTTTGTAGGGGATGCTAGAACTCAAGGGAGATATGTTATTTCATAATTTTTTTAGTGTGTGTTTGTATCTCAGCAGCTCTAAAAATATCATTACTATTTTGCTCACGTGAAGGCCAGGGACTGGAGTTCAACGAAAACATCCTTTAAAATATGTATAGGATTATAGTGGCATATAACTGGAATGTGCACAGTTTTCTGTATTACTTAACATATGTTTATAATGTTTGGCAATTTTTGCCCGCTTCTCTACTGAAAGTAAGCCTGGACATTCCAGACTAACAAATGTAAATAAATAAATAAAAATGCATGTCCCACGACCTGTGGAAAGCTCTTTTAAGTCTTTCAAATGAGACATTATTTTTTTACAAGCTCCATATCAAAGTATGCAATCAGGAGAGCCTTAGATTTCTGTGGCAATGGCTTCCACACACGTGTCTATCACTTGAGTGGAGATAGAAGTGAAGGTATCTGTCTATGTATCTCTGTGGACAGTCCTTTGTCTGCCTACAGATCTACACCTCAACTTCAGTTTTAAATGAGACAGACAGGGGGCAGTATGTTATTATCGGTGAGAAATGTTATTGCATTTTCCCTGGTGACATACATGTACCTTAATGAGCATTTGAATGCAGTGGGGAATTGAGGGGATGTAATGGATCCTCCTATCCGTGAGTCCTGTTATTTGTTTGTCACCGTTACATACTTTTGTTGCCTTAAAAACATAATGTTACCTCAGTAAAGGTAGTTGTCCCTCCTTCCTGTACCATCAGAAATGCAAACTTATAAAAAAATAACAAAAGAAAGAAAATATAACTGTCACAGAGTAAGTGGTATGCATACTTTTCCAGGAAATGTTCAGATAACAAAATGATAAACAGTTAACTATTAGAGGCACATCATCATAATGCGGCATAACATCTACACACACAGTTGCTGTGTTTATGATTCATTTAGTAGCAGCTAGGGGTGTGTGTGTGTGTGTGTGTGTGTGTGTGTGTGTGTGTGTGTGTGTGTGTGTGTGTGTGTGTGTGTGTGTGTGTGTGTTCATTGCTCAGTAATAGTTTCACTCAGTTCAGATATGCATTTACATATACGAAGTTAGCAGATATATTTTTTCTGCCTTTTGGCAAGGAGGGAGACTTGTGCAGCGTAGTAAAAAGGATGACACTGGATTTCTTCTGGGCCTTACTGCATTGTATTTGCCCCTGCATGCTAATGCTTCTGAAGCCCTGATACAGAAATAACATAGTGGCACGTACCGTGTAGTTTGTAAGGCATTCATTTATGATTATCGATTTAATATTTACTGTTGTTAACAGTGCAATGGCTGCTATCAAGCTAAACTTTCAGTTTATGACTCCCGGAGACACTATGTTAGAAAAATAAATTCATAGACAACAATGAGGCTGTTTTTTTTTATTTAGAGAATAATAAATAAAATATGAAGTTGGTAATTTGGAGCAGCGGTAAATCAGAATCCGAAGAAAATCAACACTTTGGAAGAGAGAAGTGAAAAGAGTCCATTAGTGAGTAAGAGGAAGACATTCTGCTGATAACAGTATTCATCACAACTTGGGGGGGTAAAGCTGATGTAACTTGTCCATTTCTGCTGTTAGCTGTTTACATTTCACTTAAAGATGGTGCTGTAACACCAGTCACTTTTAAAACAAAAGTCAAGACAACTGACAGATAAGTATACTAACTAAACTGACAGATAGGGGATGATAGATGCAAACCTGGTCTCAAGGACCATATCATTTGTACAAGGCTTAGGGAGAGTTTGTCTTGGCAACCATTTTGCAAAAATACCTATGTTGTTGTATACCATGCCCCACGATACTTCTGCAAGCAACAACATAAGGAGGTTATTCTCATATGTTCTTTACAAAGGGGTCACTTTCTTGCACATCTTTTGACTCTTTGGGACCCAGTAAGTTTTCATTCTTCACATGATTACAAGAAAATATAATTACAAACTCTTCTCTGTGTGATACATGCACAGAAAAAAATATGCATTGATCTGAATAACCGTTTGAATGTACAATTATCTTATTTGTTATCTTCAGTAATAGTAAACACTTTTTCTCAACTATTGCATATTTGGACATCTGCATGTATGCATATAGATAGAGAGATAGGAAGATGGATATATAGATAGAGAGATAGGTAGAGACATAGAGTCAGATATATTAATAGTCATTATATAAGTTCTGCCGGACATCAAACTCTGCAATATGAAGACCCTTTTTTAGTAGATGGTCCACACAGTCATTGCTCCGTCTATACGTTTTTTCACATTACACTGCTGAAATTTTTTGAGATGTATTCTGGTTTAAAGTTTATATGTTGTTCCTGTCTACCACGCAAGCACATGACAGTTTAATTATGGTGCATTGCCAACTGAAGCAGAGAGCAATGATGTTGTATCATACATTTTCTGAAAAGCATCACCACTATCATATAATCTGGGAAAATACAGCAGGAGCTGGAAAACATGTATGAATAGATATGTAAAATAATACACATTTACTAATAGTTATTTTTGAGAAAATGCACATACATGAGTGTTTGTTTAAAGAAAAAAATAAACTGCCATTAATTTGAACAGTAAATGATGCATGGTATTTCTTTTTATAAATCTTTTTTTTTTTTACAAAACTGCAGTGAAATGTTATGTACTGCAGTTTTACTTTTTTTTTTTTTTTTGCAGCCGATGGAAATGCTGACATCTCATCTTGGCTTTTAACTATAGGTCATCCCTCATTTTCTTCCTTTTTTTATTTATTGTTTATCGAACACACCTTTATTTAGTGTCAGGCTTCTTGGTGCTTATTATTTGTAAGTGGACAGCATTTTGACAAGACAAATACACATCGGTTTGCATTCTTCGGTTTTGTGGTAGGTTAGTATTCTTTACAGTGGAAGCGTAGAATGGCAGGTGGACAAACTGCACTTGAAACAGTGAGCGTGGCTTTCTGTTATAACTAAAATGGTCAGACATAATTTCATTATGAAAGTCTTAACAATTTCCAATTTGTTTCCTGGTATTTTAATGTAAATGTAGTAGAATAGTTTATGGTATCAGTTTTTTTGTGCCGAAGAGTAGATACGGGTTTGTGGGGCAGATGTTTGAAGATCTGTTCTAAACTTGCACATAGAGGTGCTGCACAGCCCACAATGTGTTGCATTTTACTGTCAAACAGAATGTGCAAAGCAGTGCATTTTATATCTTGATTTTTTTCCGGTCAGATTCTCCTGCCAATAATTGTCTCATTCTGTCATTCATTTCTGATACTTTGATTGTCGGTAGTAACTAAGCAGTGTGAGTAAACTTCAAAAAGTATAGCCACTGCTTATGGGTTAATAGGGCTGATAATCATGGCAGTGCTGTCCAATTCCAAAGCTGTCTTATTATACAGAAAGCCTCCTTAACTCTTGTTGGACTCAAAACTCCTCTCATTGGCAGGCTTGCTGTTGTGAAGCTTTCCCTTCAGACTGCTAGCATGGTGTGCAAAGCACACTTACTTACAGACACACACTTTCCTGACCTTCTGAAACCTCCAGTTTGCACCAAACCTCACTTTGCCATATCATTTTGGGATACAGTCTCCTTATGACTCGCATCTGACATTAATTTCTTTTTATTGACATTTGCAGAGCTAGTAACATTTTTATTATAGCACTTCAATTGCCATAAACACCTTCTTAGAGTTTCTCACTATTCTAACGTGCTTTATGTCAGAGTAGTTTTCCTGCTATAACTGCTTGCTACATTAAACTGCAAGAAAGCCCCAGGAGACAATGCCTGATTCATTAGTCTTCCCTGGAATAAAGGCAGGAAATCTTTAAAGTGTCCTGTTAGCTAGAAGCTAGAAATCTAGATGCACAAAGGTAGACACTGGGCATATATCCTGCAAGCAGGAGATGACACATTCAGTGAAGTTTTAGTTGGGGTTTCTGCTCATTAACATTTCTCTGGTATGTCATGTTTGTGTAAATCCCAAGCTATTCCATAGCTACACATTGCTGTCCTCATACTGCAAGAAGTGAAGTACAACCCTTACGGCCTGCAGTTCATTTGACATTGATAATGCAAAGCGATTTTTTTTCTGATGTGCCATCACATTTTTCCTTACCATTAGCTTGACACATTTAATTATAATGTGCAATTATTGCAGCTAAACTGATATCACATGGTTTCCAGTACCAGTACTGGTCACTGAAATGCAGACTATATGTAGTGGTGTACTCTTAATAGATGGCAGTAAAAGATTTACTACAAAATAAAAACAATTGTGAATTAATATTTTTGGTTGCAAGAAGATGTATACTAAGACCTAGGAAATGCCTATTTCCAGGATTATCCCCAGCAAGCAGCACAGACTAGTGAGAGTAACTAATACAGTTAGAACAGATCTATTGATATTTCAGTGGTTATTCCTGACATATAGAATTAATGAGTGGTCAAGGGCATTAATATATATATAATATAACTTTTGGCATGTCAGAATGTAGCATAAAATACCTTGTACATGGCACAGAAGTACATAATTAAGGACAGTTTTTACAGCTTTGCTTGAAAAAATGTTACTTCATTTGGACAATTTTCATTGAAAATATGGCAATATTTTAAAGGTGCATACATGTATTTGCAAATTTCTCCTTCATTCACCAGGAATTATATTTTCACACATGGTGAAAATTTCCCAAAATATCTTTATAGTGACACTTGATGATTCTGCAGCTGTCCTGCTGGTGAAATGACAAACTAACATACTACAGCCTATCTTTGAAGATCTGTCTTTTGGAAAGAAATATCTGGGATGTACTAGAAAGAGGCCAAATATGTGTCTGGTAATCAGAGATGTGGTAGAGGTTGGGATGCATTCGGGGCTTGGGCAGATGGGGGACAGCAGTTGGAGGAAGTTTATAGAAAAGGTCATTGGGCTACTCGCATATATAATATAGAACAGTCAATAGAAGTCATGGTACATAACCAGAGTGGAGGTCAGTAAATGGAAAGATTTTATGACAGAGAAAAGAGCTGAAGATGGAAGGAAAGGGGCAACAGTGAGAGACCAATAAGCCAGGGTGGGGTGCTACATGAAGTTTAGAGAGGTGTATGTGTAGTTACAGTGCAAAGGTTCATTCCATGACAGAGTGTCATGATTCCTTCACATGGTATTATCTCATGTTCTTGCTATAGGAGTCACCAGGCTTCAGCATGAAAGAAGACAAAGAGATTCAGAGTATTTCCTAAATGGGGCACACACATTTCCTCTGTCCTAGAGTACAGTTGCTTAATTGGGCAGGGAATGTGGGTGCACTTGGTAACATGAAGCAATGATGTCAGCCTTTACATAGAGGGATGCATGCAATGTCTGTCTGTCCATGCCTTCTTAATATGGTGGAACTATTTGTAGGACAAAAAAAAATTGAAGCAGTGCTGCCACTGATGCTGGTGTAATATTATGTGGTTATAACCTAACTTGTCTGCACTTGCTTAATTTTGTCCTGTTTTCATCACTATCAGTGCTATAGTTCCTGAGTCTCTGCAACAAACAATTAAAAAAAAAAAAGAGGTGTGGTCAATAAATGACACACATTTTTGTACCATAATACGACTTCAAAATAATTTGGTGTTTCTACAATAATGTGTAACCAGTATAGTTTGCTATTAAAAGAAAATGAACTCCAAAAAATGAAAATCTTTGTATTTGGAATGGTAGATGTACATATGGGAGAAACAGGATAAGAAATCTCCATTGTTGTTGTTGTTTGTCTTTCAGCTTTTTCCCGGTAAGGGGTCGCCACAGCGGAACTCCAGTCTGCTAATGATTGGCAGTAGATTTTTATGAAACGCCAAGGTGCCAGCTCGACGCCCAACCTTCAACGAAGGCACACCCATTTACACACGCATGTCTTTCAAACGCTACCCAACCATGGGGAGGGCATGCAGACTCCACACAGAAGGCCCTCCCAAGCCAAGCCGAGAATCAAATGGGAGAATCTCTTGCTGTGAGGTAACAACGCTACCACCGTACCACCAATATCTCCATTGTAAACTGAAAATCTGCGAGACTATATAGAACATAGTCGATTTTTTTCTTTGTGTTATTTTGATATTGATGCAGTACAAATTTACAAACATTTATTCATTTACTTTTCATAACTCTATTGTTTGGGTATCAACACAGATGATAGGAAACTACATGGAAAGGATTTAGTAATATACAGATGTTGTATCTTTTGGCTTTTCCCGGTTAGGGGTCGCCACAGCAGAACTCCGGTCTGCTAATGATTAGCAGTAGATTTTTATGTACTGAGTTGCCAGCTCTGACACACAACCTTCAACAAAGGTACGCCCATTCATGCATGTCTCCACACAGAAGACGCTTTAGCTGAGAATTGAACAGGACAACGTCTTACTGTGAGGCGACAACGCTACCGCAGCACCACCACCCCAGTATTTAGTAATATATAGATGTTGGTCATTATTTAAAATCATATTTGCAGTGATAACAACTCAAACAGTTAGTAGATGGTATATATTTGTTTGTTCATCTGATGACCATCTAGTCAGAGAGAGAGAATACCAAGGTTGTTCTTTGTAAAATGTCTGAGGTTCATAGATTAGTAGTAGGCTAACTGCCCTTGTGAGCCATTTTAAGCCAAGTTAACTACCCCAAGTGAGAGTCAAACCTTGCACTTTGTGTCTGTAAGGTAAGCACCTTAACCATTATGCCAATCTCCCACCCAAGACTTGTCATCAGAGAGCTCTAACTAGAGTAAGACAGAAGAAAAAACAATGTTACTCTAAACAGAAAATACACATGCTGATCTTTTTGAGAATTCAAACGATATGTGGATTTTAATAACGTGCCATAGTATCATGTAATATACAGATGGAAGGACAAAAATGGCACTGTGAAAACATATTTGCATATCATAAGTGCAGTAGTTCTTTCTCTAAGGGTAATACAAGATAATGCAAGTGAAGTCATACTAAGAAGCCAGGTTACAGGTGAAAAAGGCATATCACTTAACACGTAAATAGTAGGGTTTCAGTTAAAGGTTTGTGACAGATTACCAAGGCTTATCGGAGGCCACACCTGAAATATTTCAGATTGGTGAATAATAATTTCCTGTCAACCATCCAAAAATAACCATTGTAGAAGGTGCATATGGACATTTAATTTTGTGGAGGTGCAGATAAAATTAAAAGCTGTGGAACCAATATTCTCTGAAGCCTATAAAAGCTTCCAAAATGTTTAGAATTCAACTCAAATGCATTATACTGTGTGTTGTGTCTGAACAGGTGGTAAACTACTCTTTATGCCCAAGTAAATTAGGTAATTTAACTGCTGTGCATATATAGTGGGTACATTTGCAATGGGTAGGGTGGTGAAGGTCAGCCAGTCATCTCAAGGAATGCACAAACATAGGATACTTACCAAATTCAGACAGGGTCATCATATGGCAATGAATTGCCCGATTGGCAAAAACTATCCTATATGGAAGAGCTCTCAAATCACGTGGCCCAGGCAGGTGTGACCCTAGCCCTGAGTAGCATCCTGCCTTCAACCAGAATGATACCACAGTATAAGGACAAAATGATAGACTTCAACAATTGGCTAATCTTCTGATGTCATTCAAGGGGGATCCAGTATTGGTCTGCCTGGGACGACATGATCGACAAACCACAATGCTTTGCCAGAGATTGTCTGCACCTGTCGCCCCTGGGATTCAGGTTATTGGCTAAAGCTCTTGCCACCTCTATAGTGCCTTTATTAGGCAAGGTTCAAAGGACAAAACCACCACCATAACAGATACAAGCATACAAAATCTGAAGGTAATGCTATTCAATGCTAGAAGTCTAAACCTCAAAATGCACTCTCTAAAGGCACTCCTAAAAATGAAGAACATCGATATCTGTGCAGTAACTGAGACCTGGTTCAAGGCTCCAGAGAGTGCCCCTGCAATATCAGGCTACAATTCTTACCACACTTTTTGGCCACCAAACCAAGACTGAAGCACTAAAAGTGGAGGAGTATCCATATTCACCAAGGATATTCACACCTCCAGGCTAATTGCCCAACACAATGCATCTGAAATTCTCCAGGTACAACTAACACTAGGTAAGACTGCAATCCAAATTGTAGCTTGCTACAGATCCCCCACCATGCCCCAAGATTCTCACTACACCTTTCTAAACATATTGGAAAATATTAAGATACAACCAAACACCCTAATACTGTGTGATTTCAACTACCCTGCCAATAACTGGGAAAACTACTCGGGTACCAACATCTTTTCCCAATGGTTCTTTAAATTCATAAATTCCAACGCCCTGGATCAACTAATCCATTGTTCCACCTGGGACTCCAATATCCTAGACCTTGTCATTACCAACATGGGAGATAGATGCTCCATACCAGTGGTCACCCCCTCATTGGTCAGGTCTGACCATAAGCTAATCACACTTGACATCCAAATCCCACCCCCACCCCCCAGTAAGGAAACCTCCATAAAAAACTTCTCCAAAGCCAACTTCATGCTACTCAAGTCAGAAGTGGCAAACTTCATGACACCCATGCAGACGGGAGCTGAAAGTTCGACTGCTGAATCCTACACTAAGGCACTGTACGAGCACATCCACTCATGCATGAATCATGCCATCCCAAATAGAACCAAGATGCTCTCCTCCAAAAAAAGGAAGCCAATCTGATGGTCCCCTGCCATAAACAAACTATACAACAGAAGGAAGAAACTGTTGCAGAAAAGAGGAAAATCCCAGGATGCAAAAAAACTCCCAGTAAGAAGCTGAGATCCCTCATAAAATCCTCCCAAGATAGTTACGAAAATAAAATTGCCAAAGATTCCAAAGACAACCAAAAGGTATTCTATAGTTATGTCAGAAGGGCATTAAATATACTGATCCCAAGGATATTACCAATATCCTGGCAGATCGATTTAGTGCCAACTTCACCCCCCCTCACCCCGTAAAGGGCCTAACTCAGTACCAAAAGATTTCCAAGTTCCGGTAATCACGGCCTCACAGGTAGAAACTGCACTCTCTAAAGCTAAGAATACAGCATCCATGAGACCAGATGACATCCCGGGCTGTGTACTACATGAACTACAAAATTAACTGGCACCTCACCTAAGTGTCATGTTTAATCATAGCCTCACCTCAGGCTTCGTGCCCACTGAGTGGTGCACAGCTACAGTTATCCCACTCCACAAGGGGGGATCCACCTTGGATCCCAGGAACTACTGTCCCATTAGTCAGACTAGCCTGATCTGCAAGGACATGGAACGCATTATCATGGAACTTATAAACAAAGATATTGGCAACCTTCAAACACTGGACCCCACCCAGTTTGGGTTCGTGAAGGGTCGATCTTGTCTTCTGAACCTGATTGACTTCTTTGAATCAGTCTCCAAAGCTGTGGATAAGGGTAAGGCAGTCCACACAGCCTATCTGGACCTCGCCAAGGCCTTCGACACCATCCCCCACTCTGGAATCATAGATAAACTTACTAAGCTGGACATAAATCCCTATGTCACTTGATGGGTTACCAACTGGCTTAGACAGAACCCAGACTGTAAAAGTAGCCGACTTCAATTCCAGCTCCAGACAAGTGACAAGTGGAGTACCTCAGGGTTCAGTCCTGGGACCGCTCTTGTTTGGCATTTACTTCTCTGAAGTACAGGCCAACATTAAGGGACTCTGGCTAACAAAGTTCGCAGATGACTGCAAACTGGGAGCCATTACTGAATCCCCAAATGATGTGGATATTCTACAAAAGGGCTTTACAAAAACAGACGCTTGGTGCCAGAACCATGGCCTTAAGCGTAATGCCAAGAAATGTATAGTTATCCGCTTTGGGAAAAAACATGCAACCGTGAATTTTCACATAGGTGGCGGTACACTAAACACCGAAAGTGTGATGAGAGACTTGGGGACACAGGTGAACAGTGGTGTCACCTTCAATAACCACATTGCCACAACAGCCAGGAAATTCTTCTATGTGGCACGCCTCATCACTAAGGGCTTTTCGTCCAGAAAAAAGGAGGTCATTGTCCCACTGTACTCATCCCTCATTAGGCCCATTATAGAGTACAATGCCCCATTTGGTATGTACCTCACAAGACATCTGCGACAGCTGGAAAGGCTACAGAAATACCTCACTAAAAGAATCACAGGACTAAAGCAGATGGCCCATGCTGACCATCTAAAAACACTCGAGCTATACTCTGTGGCATATCGTCTACTCAGAGGCAATCTCTGCTTAACATACAAGGCCATGTCAAACCCTGAGCTGTTGGACATGCTCCACTTAAAGAAACCCCAATCCCTCAGAGCCACATGCTCCAGGATCAAAACCTTGTCATCACAATGAACAAAACATGCTAGAGGTATAGGTTCCTGACCCAGAAACTCCCCATACTCTGTAATAGACTGCCCATACATGTCAAGCAGAGCGCCTCCTTGGCCCTCTTCAAAAGGAACCTTGCCGACTAGATGGGAGATAGGAAATTCACCCCGGGGATCACATCAGTCACCCTAGTAGACAGGGGTCCAGGAAAGTAAATATTGTGGGAAGAAATATCCAGGGAATTGTTATGGCTAGGCTTGTATAGGCCCTAGGGCTGATAGCCTATTACCAACCTATGAACCTATATGGTCATAGACTTGTAAGTCAAACTTGAATAACTATAAGCTTTACAACCCATTTTGTGATCCCTTTTCCTGATCCAGCAGTCAGCAAGTGAGGGAGAGAGAATAAATAAACTTGGGTTATCTTGTACCTTTTCTTTCATGTCACCTACATGCTTTTGCCATCTCACTTAATTTTGTAATTCTGTCCCTACTAGCATTCAAAACACATCATCCAAAGCCTCCTTTAAAGACCTCATCAGGCAACATCTCAAGCAAAGTTGGCAGTGCCATGATTGCTCCCCAGGCTAGTGAAAGCGGATAACATATGCATACTAAATCTAGAGCAATTTATAATAGTTTTTCAATCTTACTTACAAACACTGGCTAATCTACAATGTATGTACTGTACCTGTGTACTATGTATGTATTCTACCTACATTCCAAAGTTCAGCTGTACACCACAAATCTATTACTTATCTTTATTTTTAAAATTAATATCTTTTTTGATTGTTCTCTCCACTGTAACTGTTTGTGCTGCATGCCACTGTAAAAACATGTCTCTTGTAATTTGTGTGTATACTGATTATGTCTAAATAACTAAATATGTCTGTAATTTTTCTTTGTGGAGCTTTTCTCCCCGGGCATCTGCTGAAAAAGGGCCTTTTCGGCTCAGTCAGACACCCCTGGTTAACAAATGTAAAATAAAATAATAAATAAATAAATTTGCCCTTAACATTTGATAAAGATAGCTACCATGTGACATATATACTAAGATGTGATGTAACATGAGGTAGAGTACACCATTTTAAAAAAGGAAACTGCAAGTTAGCACAGCTATTTTCTGGCTACAGTGTTTTCTAAAGTACATTACGTCTTAAAGCCTTTTTTGCCCATTTTTGACTGAGACTTGAAGTAGATCAGAACAAAGTGCCTTAAACCATCAGTTATTAAGGTATAGACACTGATCATGCATTCTGTCATTTCATACTAGAGCTTATCTAGTGCTTTTATATTGCATGACTATTCTAAGAGTTCAGCTTTCATCACTTAATGCCACTCAGATTCGGAACTGAAAATAGTCTGACAGATGTTATTAAAAGCCTGGTAATGTGTAGACTGTTAACAGTACGAAATATATCTGTGCATTGAGGATCAGAAATGGGATTATTTTTTGTAAAATGGATAGACTGCATCAACATGTGTTAACTACATGAAAAGAAAAGATTTTTGCTTGTATTACATTTATTCAATTTTATAATTTTAGCTAAATCAAAGGTCCTGCAAAATGTTTCCAACCTAATTATACATACAAAGTACTAGAAAATCATGACATTATGCACTGTTGTAGACCTCACAGGGATCATAAGAAAACCATGCTCATTTCACCCATTAGCTATTCATAAATGACACTCTGCCTTTACTGCAGTCACTGGACATGCATCTAGAAGTGGGCTTGCTTGCGTAATTGTACTGTCAGCAGACTTCTTCCTTTTATTAATATTGCATATAGTAAGTACAGCTGCTTAATACACTGTATCTATAAAACTTAAAAAAAAATCCATTTAATTCATGTAGCTTTTAATTTAACAAAACATCATAGTCTCTTTACAGGGTCAAGTCAATAATGCATTTGTAAGTTATGTATACATATCTGCTTTGTTAATGGAACCATTCGTATGTCAAATTCTCTTTGAGATTATGCAGTAAATAATATAGTTTCTGCTCTACAATATGTTCATTGTAAGCATATCCTTGAAAATTAAGGCAAGTGGTATTTTTTATCTTTTGATATAACTTACAAATTCATTTATCATTATCTTTGTTTGCAATGCACAATGTTACCTTTATGAGGAAACCAAGCTGCTTTTAATCCATCTTTTTTGCATGGAAACACAAGATACTAATGTGTAGTTAAACAGATTATGATTAATTTGTATTACTTATGATATTACTCATAATTACATCATAATTTGTAGCAAAAGGAAAATTATAACACTCAAATTTATGTCAGCTATAGATCTGCATGATTTTTTTATCGTTCATAGACTTTGTTTTTCATATGATTAGATGAAAAGTGAAACCTACACCATCTCCATTTTCTCATCAGTCATTTACAAAATGGCTTCCAGCTATAATAATGTTTTCTTGTGGAAACTGGTCGTTTTATGTTTGACTATCTGTATCTTTAGTCATAGTAAAGAATATTTTAATGTAGTGCAATGTTAGTATAGATGAGGCATGAAGAAAATGGAACCTATTTGATTCAGTTTGCTTAAGTTGTAATTTATACGTTCAAGGAAACCTCTGTCTGTATTTGTATATGTGTAAAAGGAACCCAGGTATATGTTTTCTTATTTAAAATGCTATAAATGTAGTATAATCCTGCCATCATCTAAACTAATTCTTTATTTATTGCTTTTGTGAATGCTGTAAGGTACAAATAAACTATTCACATAACCTGAAGTGATTCAGATAGACACAGCAAATGCAGGCAGAATATGAAGGGCTGGTAGCATGGATAAAAAATGCATTAACTGCATTTTCTTAGCAGATAGCTACAGAGTAAAGTTTGAAGGTAGTCTGTATAAAGTTATTATATGTTTAAGGAAAATTTAAGTAGAAATCAACAAAGTGCCAGTATACTCATTAGTGAGTATTTATTTTACTTGTATTTAAGTGTTTTTCCCCCTCAATTTTAGCAAATAAAGTGTCTTATAATGAAGGATTCCCTTTTTCTCTATAATTTTTAAAGCTTTTGGACTCATGTAGTATTATGATTTTTTTTCCTGTATTTCTTGTTTTAGTCATCAGTGGAGGTAGGCTTGACAAAGGAAACAAATGACATATTTCTTCATGACCTCAAGACCCAAACCACGTGTGAAAGCATCTTTAGTTTGCTAATTTGCACAAAAAGCCATGGAATTTGAGTAATTCTTTCTAAGGTCTAAACCAGAGTAACAGAGGCCAACTCAGTGATTCAGAGTTTCTGAGTGATGGCCAGTAACTATGGCGAAGAGCTCTCTTTCGTTCAAGAATGAAGGTTGATTGATGAAGAGAAGGTCTTGTTCCCCTCCCCTTCATTTTCATTCGGTATCAGACACATTTCCCACATTCTCATCTTTGTTTACTTACAGGATTTGATTTGTGGCATCTGTTTGGCTGTGAATGGCATTTGTGTGACAGAGACCCTTTCTTCTGGGCCACTTTTCTGGAGTGATTCAGTTGCCTTGAAAGGATTAAGGATTCTTTGTGTAGCCAAAACCAACACAGGCTTTTCTAAGCTTTGCTTGGGAAACCATACACAAATACGCTTTTTGGTTTATGGTTGATTATACCTTTGCCCCCAATTTCCATGAAAATGACTTCATTCATTTATATTTCTACATTTGTCCTTAGTGCCTTATGCTAATTCTTTTTAGTAGTGCTTATGACAAGGAAGAGTATCAAATAAAATACTGAATACTGATGCCAAAAACTAGATAAATTATTATTGTAACTGAGGAAACAGATGAAAGGAAACACTGCTGCAACTGTTTTGTTAATGGGATTAGCATTCGGATGTCTGAAGACCTGGAAGACAAGTTGAAATGGAAGGATCACTGTGGGGGTGATACAGTCAATATCTGCAGGTGGTACAAAATGATGTGTTCCTTGCTGCTACTTAATACGTTTCATTTTTTTTAATTATAAAATATCCTGGACGGGTCTGATTACTAAACTGCTAGAATCCTGTTGGTCTGATGTCTGTCAGTGGATACGGTACTGAAAATCAGTAACCATTGCTGCAGATTGTTTGCAGTTACAAATTACCATTTAACTTTCCACTTTTGTATTTGAATCATACCTCTCAGCTGTCCAGATTTCTGCCTCATATTTTTGGTCTATTCCTCATACAATTTGTGGTTTTCTGGCAAATCACTGGGATGATTGGAGGACTGAAGTCACTAAATAACATTCACTTGAGTTTCAGACTTCAAACCCTTTAGAAAATGTATGTTGACACAAACCCTGTCACTCTAGCAACTTCCTGAGTTTATAAGAGCAATATTTAAAATCTGTCCCTATTTTTGGGCCTTTGTCCCCCTATTTTGTCAGGCTTTGCCCAGATTTCTTGCACTAAGAGGTTGAGAGGTATAATCTGAATAAATCATTTGCTGTTCCATGCAGTGTATGTGTTCCTGACTATCTAATACATTTCTTTAGATGCTTCAGACATTGTGGTAGAGACATTTAGGATATGACAACATCAGGTTAGACACTTTGCTCAGTTTCTTTTAATCCTAAGTACATGGATTTCTTGATTTCATGATAATCTAATTAAATAATATTTGTTGTGATGTAGCTTTCACAAGGATTCTGCACTGTCTTGGTGACATTGTCCTAATGCGTTTCTGTTGTGCACATCATATTTTGCTAATGGTTATACAGCTTGAGTGCAGCTGTTGTGTTTAGATAGCATGTTTCGGAGTACCCTTAAGAGAAAGTTTATAACAACATGTTGATTGTCTGTGTTTGCTGTGCATTACACATTTTATCCTTTCTTCATGGGTATGTAGTGATACTTGTGATATCAAAATACGTGTATGTAAGCGATAACTTAGACATCGACTGAGTTTTCATTTAAAAGTGAATTTCTTTTGAAAATTATCATGATGATGTGACTTTAAGTCTACAGAAACCAGGGTCACACATTTTGTAGGTCTCACCTTTGTCTGTCATCCTAACAACAGTTTCTCATGTTTTTGTTTGATTCCACAGAAATGAAGTATACATGATCTGCCACTTAAAAAAAAAACATACTTTAAAAACTTCATGTCTTAACCTACTAAACTCAGTTGGCCAAGTCTTGGTTTGCAGAGATATGTCTGGCGCACTACTTTAGTTAGTTAAGAGGCTTACTCGGGATCATGCATTTTATAGTACAGGCAGGATTCAAACCTGTGACCAGAAAATGAAGCTCAGTACTGTAGAAATAGGCAACTGTTTAGTAAAATAGTTTACAGTCCTTTGGACCTCACATTCATCCTTGTAATAGCAAATGCAAGCAACTTAAGCATGTCAGCTTTATTTCCATTATTGTAAAATATCAAGAGGTCACAATCTGTAGTTTTATTAGCTAACTCTGACACAGCATTATTCACTAATGACGTAGCTCATACTTAAAATTGACAAACAACATGGGTGCAGCAGTAAATATAGATTGCTTTGCATTGTAATGACCTTCCAAAATTAATGTTTTGTGCATTACACTAATGCTATGCTTCATACTCTCATATTTCACAAATTAAAGGACATTCCTCCTCAAGACGTGTCATTAGAATTTGATTCAGTGGTAGATTGGATGTTTGTTGCCGTTATTATTATTATTATTATTATTATTATTGTCATTAATGCTGTTATTATTGCTATGCTGTATATGCAAAAGTGTGTGTAGTTATTGCTAACAAGAGTATGTTATATATGTAAGTGTACATGTGATTATTAATACTTTTGGTTCTATGTGTAAATGAGCATGTGATTAGTGCTGTTTTTATTATTCAATAATAGTAGTGTGTTCTGTGTGTAAATGAACATGTGATTGCTGCTGTTTAATCATAATTCATGACAATAGTGGGGCCGCGGTGGTGCAGTGTTTAGCGTTATCACCTCACAGCAAGAGGTTCTCCCATTCGATTCTCGGCTGGAGTGCCTCCTGTGTAGAGTCTGCATGTCCTCCCCAGGGTCAGATGGCATCTAAAGACATGCAGGTAGGTATAATTGTGAATGGGTGTGCCTTCTTTGAAGGTTGGGCATCAAGCTGGCAACTCAGCACCGTAAAAATCCACTGCCAGTCACTAGCAGACTAGAGTTCCACTGTGGTGACCCCTAACCGGGAAAACCCAAAAGACTAAGTAAGTAACAGCAGTGCACTCTGTATGTAAATGTACATGTGCTTATTGCTGTCTATTATTATTCACCATAATAGTATGTTCTGTATTTAAGTATACATATAATTACTGTTGTTCATAGGTTGGTACTAGGCTGTCTTTGCAGGCCATTTTAAGCCTAGCCCCTTACCCCATGTGAGAATCAAAACCTGCACCTTCTGTTTGTAAGGCAAACACCTTAACCATTATGCCATCCTCCCACCCCATTAATAAGTGCATTAATAAGTCATGATAATAGTAACAGTAGTGCACTCTGTATGTAAACGTACGTGTGATTATTAACAGAAATGTGTTATGTGTATAAATGAACTTGTGATTGCTATTGTTTATCATAATTCATGGTAACAGTAACATAGTACACAGTGTGTGTAAATGTATATGTGATTATTAGAAGTGTGTTCTGTGTGCAAGTGAGCATGTGATCGCTGCTGTTTATTATAATTCCTGATAATATTAATAGCGTGTACTGTATGTAAATGTACATGTGATTACTGATGTGTTGATTTGACAGTCTGAGTTCTGTTCATTCTGTTACTACTTCAATTAACTAACAATTATTTAACATTAACAGTAATTACAGATGCCAGTTAAGCACCACAGATGTCAACTGTTAGCTTTGTACCTAATCACTCAATGAAATGGAGAAAGTTCAGACATTAATTAGCCATGCAATTAGAAGGAGTTAGGAAAGCACATGTTATTATTTGTTAACTAATTCAATTTATTCATTTTTGTGGCAAGGAAACAGACATAAAAAGCAGCAATATCATCGCTAGGATAAGATAAAGCCACAGAGCTTTATTTTTTATTTCTCACACAGGTCTGTTCTCTCTTTGCTGACCTGCCAGACACTGGCATTTCTGTGACGAGCTGTCTTGCTTTCAGTAACCTTCTGTCAGATTCCATAATGGTGAAAATGTTCCAGCTTTCCATTTCACTCCAAAAGAAAAAAGTGCTGTTTTCATTCAGCAATAGATTAAACACAGTAAAAGAATAAACTCCTGCTGCAAGTAATACACGGCACTCTGTCGTAATTGCTGCCAGTGTTACGTTAGTAATTTCAAAGCTATATAAATGAATTGGTAATAGTCTTAATGCACTGTAATTAACCCAAGTCAATTTAGAAATGCTAATACCTAATTAAAATGGTATCAAAATAAAAATAATCCTGAATTACTGAGTTATTTAATAAATGTTGGAGGTAAGTAATCCAACTCAATGACGGGTTCCAATTCCAAATGTTATTTTGATATAATGTAATATAAACATGTTAAGTATTTCTCTGTGACTGACGCTGCTGTAGTGTGCTGTAAAACCTCTACAAAGGTGATGGAGTGCTTAGATTTTTTTCTCTTCTTTTCTACACTGTCAGAGCCAAGTGTGAAAAATCTGCAGATGCATAGAGTGTGTTTACATTAGGTAGCAGTAAAAGCAGTGGTGCATTTTGTGCAAAATGCCTCAGAGTTTTGCATCACTATCCCAGTTTTGTTATGCTTTCTATACCAGCATTCTCATATGCTCTCTTTAGATTTGTATTTGCTTTTAAATTTAAGGGCACTTTCATATCATTCTTCTTCTTCTTTCGGCTGCTCCCGTTAGGGGTCGCCACAGTGGATCACCTGTTTCCATTTCTTCCTGTCCTCTGCATCTTGCTCTGTCACACCAACCACCTGCATGTCCTCTCTCACCACATCCATAAACCTTATGTTAGGCCTTCCTCTTTTCCTGTTACCTGGTAGCTTCATCCTAAACATCTTTTTCCCAATATACTCTGCATCCCTCCACAGCACATGTCCAAACCAACGTAATCTTGCCTCTCTGGCTTTGTCTCCAAACCTTCCAACCTGGGCTGATCCTCTAATATACTTATTCCTAATCCTGTCCATCCTCGTCACACCCAGTGCAAATCTTAACATCTTCAACTCTGCCACGCCAAGCTCTGACTCCTGCCTTTTTGTCAATGCCACTGTCTCCAACCCATATAACATAGCTGGTCTCACTACCCTCTTGTAGACCTTCCCTTTCACTCTTGCTGGTACTTGTCTGTCACAAATCACTCCTGACACTCTTCTCCGCCCACTCCATCCTGCCTGTACTCTCTTCTTCACCTCTCTTCCACACTCACCGTTACTCTGAACTGTTGATCCCAAGTATTTAAACTCATCCACCTTCGCCACCTCTACTCCTTGCATCCTCACCATTCCTCTATCCTCCCGCTCGTTCACACACATATATTCTGTCTTAATCCTGCTGACCTTCATTCCTCTTCTCTCTAGAGCATATCTCCACCTCTCCAGGGTCTCCTCCACCAGTTCTGTACTCTCACTACAGATCACAATGTCATCTGCAAACATCATAGTCCTCGGGGACTCCTGTCTGATCTCGTCTGTCAACTTGTCCATCACCATTGCAAATAAGAAAGGGCTCAGAGCTGATCCTTGATGTAATCTCACCTCCACCTTAAACGCATCCGTCACTCCCACCGCAGACCTCACCGCTGTCACACTACCCTCGTACATATCCTGTACCACTCTTACATACTTCTCTGACACTCCCGACTTTCTCATACAATACCACAACTCCTCTCTAGGCACCCTGTCATATGCTTTCTCTAAGCCCAAAAAGACACGATGCAACTCCTTCTGACCTTCTCTGTACTTCTCCATCAACACTCTTAAGAGCAAACATCGCATCTGTAGTGCTCTTTCCGGGAATGAAAACATTTTGCTGATTACTAATCATCGCCTCCCTTCTTAACCTAGCTTCCACTACTCTTTCCCATAACTTCATGCTGTGACTGGTCAATTTAATCCCTCTGTAGTTATTACAGCTCTGCACATCACCCTTATTCTTAAAAATCGGTACCAAAACACTTTTTCTCCATTCCTCAGGCATCCTCTCACTTTCCAAGATTTCATTAAACAATCTAGTTAAAAACTCCACTGCCATTTCACCTAAACACCTCCATGCTTCTACAGGTATGTCATCTGGACCAACAACCTTTCCATTCTTCATCCTCTTCATAGCTATCCTTACTTCCCCCTTGCTAATCCACTGCACTTCATGATTCACTGTCCACACATCATCCAACCTTCTCTCCCTCTCATTCTCTTAATTCATCAGACCCTCAAAGTACTCTTTCCATCTGTTCAACACACTCTCCTCACTTGTGAGTATGTTTCCCTCATTATCCTTTATCACCTTTACCTGCTGCACATCTTTCCTAGTTGGGTCCCTCTGTGTAGCCAATCGGTTCTTTTCTCCCTCCTTGATGTCCAAACTTTCAGACAACTCTCTATATGCCTTATCCTTAGCCTTCTCCACCTCTCTCTTTGCCATGCATCTCATCTCCTTATACTCCTGTCTACTTTCTTCATCTCTCTGACAATCCCACTTCTTCTTCTTCGCCATCCTGTTTCTCCGTATACTATCCTGTACTTCCTCATTCCACCACCAGGCCTTCTTGTCCTCCTTCCTCTTTCCAGATATCACACCAATCACCTTTCTAGCTGTCTCCCCTTACCAGCTCTGCTGTAGTTACCCAGCTATTCAGTAACTCTTCACTGCTACACAGTGCCTGCCTTAACTCTTCCCTGAACTCAACCTCACAATTACCCTTTTTCAATTTCCACCATTTGATCCTTGGTGCTGCCCTCACACTCCTCCTCCTCTTCTTGATCACCAATGTCATCCTACAAACCACCATCCTATGCTACCTAACTACACTTTCCCCTGCCACCACTTTGCAGTCTCCAATCTCCTTCAGACTGGCCCTTCTACATAAGATATAATCCACCTGTGTGCATCTTCCTCCACTCTTGTATGTCACCCTATGCTCCTCCCTGTTGTTAAAGTATGTATTCACCACAACAATGTCCATCCTTTTCGCAAAATCCACTACCATCTGACCTTCTGCATTCCTTTGCTTAACACCATACCTATCCATCACTTCCTCATCCCCTCTGTTCCCTTCACCAACATGCCCATTGAAATCTGCTCCAATCACCACTCTCTCACCCTTGGGTACGGTCATCATGACTTCATCCAACTCACTCCAAAATTTTTCTTTCTCGTCCATCACACACCCAACTTGTGGAACATATGCACTAACAACATTCATCATTGCACCATCAATTTCCAGCTTTATAAACATCACTCTGTCTGACATTCTTTTCACCTTCAAAACACTTTTAGCATACTGTTCCTTCAGGATAACTCCTACGCCATTTCTCCTCCCATCCACACCATGATAAAAAATTTGAACCCGCCTCCGATACACCTAGCCTTCCTCCCCTTCTATCTGGTCTCTTGCACATACAATATACCAACCTTCCTTCTGTCCATCATATCAGCTAGCTCTCTCCCTATACCAGTCATACTGCCAACATTCAAAGTTCTGACCCTCACATATCATTGAGTTGATGAATTTATTGGATACATACATACAACTCTGTGAAAATGCGCCTGTATTAGAATTCATAAAAAAAGAGGGATATTCCCCATTCCCCAAAGTGATGTGACTTTGCTGTTTATTGTGTTTAGTACCATTACGCAGAGTTTGAAGTTTATGTCACTCACAGACATATGAAAGAAGTGTCATATTCAGGTATCGCATGTATATCACATGACAGACATAGACAGTAGTATAAAATAAGAAACAGTCTTGCATTATAGTTTTTCATGAGATCATCCTTTCATTACTTTCTGTGATATCTTAACTAAAAACTTGTCCAAGTAAAGGGAAGTGGGTTTTGGACGCTTTCATTTTTCAGTCCACTGTTTTGCATGAATTGAAAGTGAGCATCTTAATAGGTGTTCCCTTTTTCCACTGAAGCCTGTCTAACTCTTGCTTGCCTTATTGCCAGCTTTACAGTAAAAAGCTGTGACCAGCTCCACTGGCATGGTGGGATAATGCCCTGAGTATGACCTAGGCAACACAGGTGCAATTTGTGGTTTTGGCACCTTATGGAGTTGGCGCGAGGAAGGCAGAGAGATGACAAGGTGTAGCCTGCTAGGGAGGAGGGACAGGGGACTTGCTAGGAAGACAGAGGTATGCCACTGCCGATACTACAGCAGAGCAATAAGTTCAGTATGTGCTGATGGCAAGCAGTATGAGAAACACATCACCACAGAGATGGAGGTGCCTTTCAAAGAGCCATTGCATATCTCCTTGTGACGTTGTAGCCAGAAACCTGGAGAGTTGGTTAGGACATATTAAAAAGCTCTAGTACAAGCCACGTATATATAATGCCTCGGGTAACCTGGCTATACTCTCCCTAATGTGTGAGTTGTTGTCTAAATCCCTTTCCTGTGTTGACGTAGCACCACCTAGTGGGTGGTACAAGATGTGAAAGTTCAGCCTCCCATCAAAATTATCTTATCCCGTACCCAGCCTACTAAGACAACCCTACCTGGGAGATAGTGCAAAGAACGGAGGTTGGAGAAAAAGGAGTCAACTAGAAGCTGATGGTGAACTTGGTTACTTTGTCCTTTTTCTTACAAAAATGTATGGACGTAATGCTGCTAAAATCTTGTAGTATCAGTGATTTTATCATTCCAAAATGTTCTATCCCAGTCCAGAAATATGCTTAACCAAGTGGCAATTATGAATATAAAAAGTGTACAATTTAATTAATTAGCTTTCTGACAGTCTTATAGTGAAATCATATGGTTTCATGTTAACCTTATGGTAGTAAAATAGCACAATGCATTGAGTCCACCAAATGTCCATTATCATCCTCCAGAGCTGTGGTCAGTGAGTAATGCAACCTTGCAATTGTCCACTTCTCTGCCCTGCAGCAGGGCACCTCCTAAGTCAAAGGAATGTGTTTTTGTGCAAAGTTATATAGTTAAGTGTCTATCTATAGCTATTAAGCCCCCTTGTATGTTCTGCACATTGTGTTAAACTGAATCACCAAGAATTTAATTTGTTTTGTTGATTTTTATGAAATGTACAATGTAAATTGGAATCGCAGTAAAATGAAAAAAAATGTCATAGGAGGGATCCTCCTTTATTTAGATACAGCAAATTGTCTGGCAGACAATAGAGGAGAAAAAGTAAAAAAAAATAACCTACTGCAATACACGGTGGTACCACCACATGCTTTAGACACACGATAAGTGCACTCACCGGGTATAGGATAACTATTCTCTGCACATAAGTGAATTTGTACACCTACCCAGTATGAAGTATAGCCTGGTGTTTATTGAGGTTGTGGTGGTATTTTGACAATTCATTTCACTTTTTTTTAACTATTTTGTAGTGATGTCTTATTTTATATAGTATAGCATTTTTGACTTATGCTATGGACACTATGAAAAGAAACTACTTATATTATAGTGTGTAATTTATGATTTCAGAAAAGTGACTGTGTGCACAATGCAGCATTTGACATACTGTAATACATTTCTGACATTGTGAACACATTAAGTAGACACTGGAAAGCAGCAATTTAGCCAACATTTTTGACTGAATTACCTATATTCAAAATCTAAGAGATCTGTTAAATTTTGCATTTGGTTAACAATTTTTGTTGCTGTTTATAAATAAGCTTCAAAGCGAGTGCATGCTGATTTGGTGTACTAGTGTGAGTCACTCTTGTGTTAGACAAGTGGCATTATGGAAAAGGAAGAACTCATGCATTTATAAAAGACAGCAGCTTATGATGTCAAACTATTGTAGCGAGCTTATCTAGCGACAGCTTGACTACATGTAACACAGATGAAATGATAGCGCAAAATGTATAGGGACAAACAATGGCAGCATCATTCATTCAACTCCGGTCTGCTAATGATTGGCAGTAGATTCTTACGGTGCCGAGGTGTCAGCCCAATGCCCAACCTTCAACGAAAGCACACCCATTCACGCATGTCTTTCGAATGCCACTCGATCGCAGGGAGGACATGCAGACTCCACACAGAAGGCGCTCCAGACAAGAATCGAACAGGAGAACCTCTTGCTGTGATGCAGCAATGCTACTGCTGCACCACCGCGACAAATCTTTATCTCCTAGTTTTGTGATTGCCAATAAGGTTTCTTCATGGGGAACAGTCCTGTTGCTTATCTAAGGCGGCATCTTCTCACTATTTGTTTAATTTAGACAAAAGTATATAGTTTAGTAAGAAATCAGAAAATACACTGAGTAAAGTAAATTTTGAAGTAGTTTTATTAACATGTATAATTAAGCATGAGTTGAAAGAAAGTAAGGATAAATGATAGCCATGGTGCTGAAGGAGCAATGGAAATGTAATATAAAATTAGGTGATAATTTATAACAACAGAGAAATGTCACTACTATTCAAGATGCGTTGAATCCCTACCTCTGGCATTCATACATGGCTGCATTGTAATTCTAGATAGCAGGATACAAATGTCAGCGAAGGAGAGAAGTGAAAACATAATGATTTATTCCTATCTCCAGAGCTCATCGAGGGTGAAATTCCTGATTTCCTGAATGAAAATAGGATTAGCCCTGAACTGAATGAATGCATGCTAGGACAGTTTCTACCGATGACATTGTAATTAGGCACTTGGGGAAACAGCAAGGATGTAGATTTAAACTGAGCTCTCAGTGGGATAATCAACTTACCTTCTGAAAACCTGTAAGAAGAGCAGTATGACTTTACCAAAATGGCTGCTAGTTTCTTTTCCTAATACCTGTTCATTTTCCAACCTCTTCCCTAATTGTACAAACATCCAAACAAACAAAAATGGCGACCATAACAAATGTAGTGGTCTGTCAAGTCTGCATACATGCTCCTAAGCAGCTGTTTTTCCTAGTTCCCTGCCCTCCCCCTTGTTGTATTTTCTGTAGGCTCCACTAAGCTGCTGTCCATTTGTATTTCTTCTCTCCCTCTGTAACTACTTTGTAGGCCTCTACAAATCATATGGTTCTTTTCTCATGAGAGACTGTCTTATCTTTATCATAACCTTTTCAGTCAGTAGAAGGCATGATTTTAGTAGCTTTCTCTTTTTTCTATCTGCATGCAATCCAGTAGGTCTGTATGCACCTTCTTGGCTTTCATTGAAATTTGTTATCATTTCTTTTTGGAATTTGGCATAATGTCTAATACATCACATGGATGATGGCTAGAAGCTGTGTCACCGTGAGGTGTTATTCGTAGCAAACTGGGTAGCACTTTCAGAAATTACTAGAAACTTGTCACTTGCACTTTAGAGAATTAGTAAGAAAATCAGAGTAGAAAACTGTCAAATGTTTTTCATTCTGTCACTCTTCTGACATATAAGAAAAAGTAACAAATACCTGTTTATGAACTTGCAAATTTACTTTTATGTACGGAAGAATACCTACTGACACTAACCGATGAGGCACACACAGAATGCGATAATTCATGGTTGTGCCATTTTAAGCCTACAAAGAAAATGAAATAAGATAAATGGAAGGGAAATAACGAGTTTTACATTATGGGGTTATAAGGGTATCGAGGAAAGTTTTGGTTCAAAACTCATGTGACAGTGTGGCACTCCCCATCCTCCAATCAGAGCGTCTGTTTTAGGCTAAAAGAAACTAAAAAAAATACAAACCATCTTGTAAGACGTAGGAGCATTAGTACTTCACAAAACATCCAAATATAATCAAAAATCAAAATGATATTGTTGGTTGTGATTTTTAGTGACAATAGTTCGAATTAGTTATAAAATACTTTCTAGTTGTTGTTTTGCTCTGTTGGGCTGACGCAGATAGTTGTTGAGAAAAATTATAGTTAATTGACTTTAAGAATGTAAGCTGAACAGTTGTGTGCATTTAATTATCCTAAAATATAACCACTTTCCATTTTGAGTAAAATTTCAAAAAGTTTGTCAGTTTTTCTGTAGAATATGCTTTCTTTGAAAATATGTAAAACAGACAAAACTACACACTTTCACCAGCTGTCCATGCAGTTTTTATATTTACATTAAAACATTATAGCACTCAAGTACTTTATTACATTTTCAGTTTATTTAGCTTTGATAGAATCTTATGATGTTGGGGGCTAGCATGCAGAAAATGTATAAAACTTTGCCTGTGTGTCATAGTTCAGTGTAACACAAAACAATGCATGCTTATTAAAATAGACATTTACTTAAAAACACCTTATTAGTTTTTCACTTTGGGAGATCACACTGGAATATATTCTAATTTTAGGATTTCCAGTTAATATTTTCCCCTTGTTAACTGCTCTTTAATATAATAAATAGTAACAGACTTTGCAATGCAAGATGTTGAAATGATATGAGCGCATAAAAGTAGATACCTTAACAGTTTTTAGTGTAAAATAATATCGATATATTCATTTTTCATTTCTGACCTAATTATTTTCATATGATACCAGAATCTGCTTATAGCATTTGATCTGGGGAAGAGACGTTGTGGTTTGTACATTTATTGCTTTTCGAAAAGAAAGGCCAACATTCTTTGTTAAAAAGTGATAAATGGCAGATGTAGCCTTTTTCTGTAAACCAAGCTTGGAATTTATTGATCATTTTCTTGTTTAATTAAATCAGCTTTTGTTTAAAAGCAAATGTTGACCTGACATTGGTATGCACTAACTAGATATGATTTGTTGAAATGGATATCTGACAGAGAGATTATTTAAATGTTATAAATCAGGACAGCTGAGTGGACCCTTGTCCATATTAAAATCTAATATTGGTAGAATGATAGCAAAGGTGGCATCTGATGCCTTACCAAATGATAACAGGAAATAGAAGATGCTTAATCCCCACGGGCCCTACTTTTTTCTCTGTGCTCAGTGAGACAGTATTTTTGTAAAGGGAAAGCATTTTCAAACCGCTTTACTGCAAAAGAAACACTATGTTTTTATTGCTGCACACCACAACACGGTGTGTGGCAGTTATGTTAGAAATTGGAAAAAACATTATTATTATTCATTGGAAAGATTGCTAGGAGGCATTATAAATTATGCACGAACCAGTAGCTGTCGGGCAGTATATAATGACACTACATTATTCAAAATATTTTTCGTAGTTGGTGTACACCAGAGTAGTAAGTTAACACAAAATGACTGTCAGTCAAGATATATATATGGACATATATATAGATATATATATATATATATATATATATATATATATATACACACACACACACATATACCTGATTCTTGGTTTTTCAACAAAAATCACCACAAGTTTTTTTATCAGATTTGTTTTTATTGTTTAGAAAGAAGGGAAGCCTAGAATAAATTATTTAGTAGATTGTGATGATAAACAAAGGCCGAATTGCTGAAAAATCATTTATATGCACAAAATCAGATATAGTCATAGATATGTAACACCACTGCCTTAATAATTTGACATGGTATTGCATTTTGATTTTTACAATATTTAACAAAATCCATGGTAAGTTAACTTGACCTCTGTCCTTATCAGACCTTTTCATACTTTTATTAGACTGAAGGTTTAATACAAGGCAACTAATACTCTCACATTTTGTATATCAACAAGTTTTGATACAAAAATACAGTATATTGAACATTTTTTTGTATGCAGTGGTGACTTATTAGGTGCTGATTAATTTATGATAGCTTAAATTACTCTGAAACATGTAAATTTCATGACTCCCCATAGTTTCAGTTCCTTTAACTTTGAAAAATAAGCTTTGACTGTCCAACAAATACTGTGAAAGTTGAAACTCATTGGTATACCATTAAAGAATATTTGCAGGGTGTCCCCCCAGACACACACACATATGCTCATATGGGAGCCATTCCACCTTTTACATGCTACTTATATTTACTAACTTCGAAAAGAGGGAATATTCATATATACAGTCTTGCTATTCCAAGAGTCTCACTTGAGTTTCTCAGACTTTTAACATGAACCCCAATTTCATCCATGGGATGGTCTGTTTAATAAATATAAATGAAATGGGCTATATACCTCATAGCAATTGTTTCGTGAGTGACATGAGAATGATAGCATGGAAATATAGTATTTCAAAAGCTTATATCTGCTAAATGTTGCATGGGAAGCTCATATAATAAATCAAATAGAAGTCTTCCTGCCTAGGGCACAGGTAGACATGGCTTTCTTAAACTGGTTTCTGTATGTTTATACTCAGCCGTGATGCTCCATTTTTCTGATTTCATTATATTATAGGTGTTGTTTTTCTGAAGAGACTGGATGTTCTGCATTCCCAATGTATGGGACTGCCAGGGCCATTGGGCTTACTGCCTTACCTAACTCTTATCTCAAAATGTTATATGGATACAAATGCTATCCAAAAGATTTCATCTGGTAACTGTGACAAAGGGCTGTACTCATTACCAGTTAGGACTCGGATGTGTGTGTTGGAGGAGTCAAGAAATGGCTTTTGGATGCAGGCCTTCTACTAAATGCAAACAAAACAAAAGCCATTCTCTTCAAAAACGTATCGTCCTATTACTCATAAAAAAATAGCATGGCAAAAATTGGAAAACCTTTTGAACAAATACTGATAACGTCTCATGGATAAAATGATTGTTTATCATGGATGAATTTAAATATTGTAAATAGTTTTGTTATTGTTTTATTGTATTTGTTATATGTACATTTGCATATGTTTATAATGAAAACAAAAATGTTTTTGAAAAAATAAACTTATTGTCCTTATCAAGTGATGTCAGTAATCACAGTATCTGTTCAGTTAATGGTAATAAGATTGAGATGGCAGACATTGCTGAATTACTAGGGCTATTTATAAAAGGCCATCTTAGATTTGTCAGGCACACAAAGAAAATTGTGAAAAAAATAATCAAAAAGTTAGCCTTTTGCACAGAATCAAGTTGTTTCTAAGAGGCCAAGGACATATGGCTACTAGTTTGCAGTTTCCTGTTAACCAGCCTTCTCTATGGTACTACAGTGGTCACTAATCTTCACAGAGTATGTGTGTCAAAATTAGTTCAGTGTTATAACAAACCTGTTAAATTTACAGTAAACATTTGAAAAAGAATACACTGCTGTCTGCTTTTGAAAAAATAGCTGGTTAGATTGTTCTCATTGACTAGCAGTTTTTGAAATTATCCCCCATAGTATCTTTACGTCATTGAGATAATTGGCCAGGTACTCAGACCCTAGTCTGATAGCACATCCCCAAAGACTCATGAAATTTTATTCTCTCCAAGTAGCCAAACTGTCAAATTAAAAAAAAAAAACAAAAAAAAAAGGCACTAATGTGGCACTCTGAAGTACATGAAACAAAATCGCACAAATTCCCAAAGTTACCAGTGTACAAAAACATTAAAAGTGTACCTTTGAACTGGAGCTGTATTTGTATCACTGGCATTATCTAGCTAGCAGTGGGAGCCTAAAAATAATAATATTTCCACAGTAACCACTCACAATGGCATGAACTTGTAACCAAATGAGAAATCTGGTGCACACTACAAATGTATGCAATAATAAAGTTATGATAAAGTTGTTTGATCATTTGAGGAGCCGGTGTTGTGCGTCACATCTTTTATGATTGTTCCATACAGTTAGTACAAGCGTTTCAGTGCCTTAGCTGTGGAGATAATTCATTTTGCTACTGATCAGTTTGTAGTGTGCACCAGATTTTTGATTTGGTTAATATTTCTAGAGTAAAACTTCCCCCATGGTAGACTCAATCACCATCTGTCTCAAAATCCAGTATCCCTCCTTCTTTCCATTTAAAACCATTGTTTATCCCAGTACTATTGCACACTCCTGTCCGAATCTCTTATCTTCTTCTTACCTCTCTTTCTACCATTTGTTATTGTCTAGTTCTCCTCTTAAATATATCACCAGCCAGTTACTGAGTCGTGTCTCACGCTAAGCATTAAGAATGGTGCTTCGTAATGTTCGTTGCTCATAAATACTATGTGAGTTTAAATACCATTTTCCATTTTTGGCATATTTTCATGGAAACGTTTTCTCTACCATAATTATATTGTTCAGTGCAAAATCAACAAGAAGTGTTTATTTAGTACAATAATAATATGATATCATGCACTGATCAGATTTATTGGTTCCCTTCTTTTCCTTTTGCCTTGTGTGTGATGTCTTACTTTGGCTTTAATCTGTACTTTGCGGGATTAGCATCCAAGGGTGCTGCATCTAAAGGTTAGTCATTCCTGAAGAGGAAGAACAAAGACAAGGAAAAGAAGTTTGAATGGTATACCACAATACAGGAATGAACATTAGACTAGCAAGGCCATAGTATAGTGCAGCTGTAGAAAACAAAACATTTCATTCAACACCAGGATTTGATGTTCTCTAGCAGGCATCTGTTTCTGTCTGCATTGGGCTGTATCACATCCCTACCATTGTACACAAGTACATGGACACGCGCACACACATGCATGCACTCACGCACACTTACACACTCATTCACTGACTTGAACATCATACACACACAAACACGCACACACACACACACACACACACACACACACACACACACACACACACACACACACACACACACAAGAACACATGTGTGCACCCTCACACACACACACACACACACACACACACACACACACACACACACACACACACACACACACACATCGACACAGACACACAAACACACAATCACTGATCTGCACTCTTACACAAACGCACACACACAATCACTCACATGCACACACACACACACACACACACACACACACACACACACACACACACACACACACACACACACAAATAATCACTCATGTGCACACATAGACACACACACACACACAAAATCACTCACGTGCACACACAGAGAGACACACACACACGCAGACACACACACACAATCACTGATGTGCATTCTTAAATGCACTCACACACAGACACACACACACACACACTTACACACACACACAAAGTCACTCACGTGCACACATCGACACAGACACACACACACACAATCACTGATCTGCACTCTTACACAAACACACACACACAATCACTCACATGCACACACACACACACACACACACACACACACACACACACACACACACACAAAAAATCACTCATGTGCACACATAGACACACGCACACACAAAATTACTCACGTGCACACACAGAGACACACACGCGCACACACACACAATCACTGATGTGCATTCTTAAATGCACTCACACACAGACACACACACAAAATCACTCACATGCACACACAGAGACACACAAAATCACTGATGTGCACTCTTAGACACACATACAAAGTCACTGACGTGCACACATAGACACACACACATTCACACACACACAAAAACACAAAGTCACTGACGTGCTCGTATAGACACACACACACACACACACACACTGATGTGCACTCTTACACACACACACACACACACACACACACACACACACATACACACCACTGATGTGCACTCTTACACGCAGATACACACACACACATGCACACACACACACACACACACGCACACAAACACAAAGTCACTGACGTGCACACATAGACACAGACACACACACACACACACACACACACACACACACACACACACACACACACACACACACACACAAAAAACCCTTGCCCCATGCAGGGTACTGTGCTTCTACATTTCTTTCAGCACAGATACATTCTTTCATCACTACATGATTGATATTAACAGAAAATTGCTGCTGATGACATTCTTGTGGTCGCAAGGACTTGAAACATTCCTTGTAGGCATATCAGAGCCATGTAGACAAGTATCCCATGATCTGATACAACATACTTCAGTCAGTCTGTTTACTATTTAGAGACCCTCTTCCTGGAATTTTGCTAAGTAACACACTGGCTGATTGTGCTAATGGTGCTGAAACTCAGCCCTGAACACTGTGCCTGCCCTTCAAGTCTTCTTTCAACTGTTATCACAGACAAACAGCAACTGACAGTGGCATGTACTTATGGAAAGGACTGCTATGCTATGTCAAAGGGCCTGCTTGAGCATTACAGCAAAGTAGTTAGGCATGAAACTGTGTTTTGGCTCATTCAAGTCAGGATTGACTTTGCAAAATCTGGTTCTTTTGATTATTACTAATTTGGCTTGCTACAAAGCTTTGTATGAAACCTTTTAAGTGGCCTTTGAAATGGCAACAATCCATAGGTGGTAATATTTTAGCACAGTAAATGAAATAAATCTATATAAGGCAAGAAGGGACTGTTGCTGCTCTATAGTACTTCATTGGGTAGTCTGGTTCTGTTTGTGTTGCTGGAAAATTTCATTTTTATTTACTGAAAAACTCCAAAGGTAGTTTGTTTGTTTGTTTGTTTATTTGTTTATTTATTTATTGAGCTTGTTAATCCAGTAATTGGTTTACTCAAAAAGACTATTCAACCACTGGTTAAGCGGACAGGCAATACAATATATTTCCATCATGTCATTGGGTAATGCAGTCAAGGAAGTAAAGGACAACAGTAACAAGAATCCATCTGTATGTGTCATAAAAGAAAATGTGACTTATTACTACAGTAGGTATCACAGAAATAAGTTGTGTAGATAAAACAGAGTTGTTGTTGTCTTTCGGCTTTTCCTGGTTAGGGGTCGCCACAGCAGAACTCCGGTCCGCTAATGATTGGCAGTAGATTTTCACGAACGTCGAAGTGCCAGCTCGACGTTCAACCTACAACAAGGCACGCCCATTTACGCATGTCTTTCGAATGCCCACCCAACCACGGGGAGGACATGCAAACTCCACACAGAAGGCACTCCCCGCACTCCAGCCGAGAATCGAACGGGAGAACCTCTTGCTGTGAGGCAACAACGCTACCGCTGCACCACAGCGGAAGTATATTGTAGATAAAACAGAGTAATGTTTTATAAGACAAAAGTAAAATCAAATAGGCTAGAACCAGAACATTTTGGCATAATGCTTAAGGTGTTTACCTTATAAACACAAGGTGCACTGTTTGGTTCTCACATGGGATAATTAGCTAGGCTTAAAAGAGCTCACAAGGGCAGTTAGCCTAGTACTAATATATGAACCTGTGACTAGTAGCAGGCTTAACTGTAGGATAAATAACACACATGAATCTTATGATAGCTGTATACACTATGTAACAATGATTGCAAGTAACTAACTAGGGTCTTTGTCATAAGGTGAATAGCTTTAGAGCAACTGTGTGGTGAGAAAGAATGATACAAATTGTAGGCTTGTACTGGAAAGTACAGCAGAAGATATGAGGGAATAAGGGACAGAGGTTAAAGAAGGGAGAAGGAGGAAGGTGTGATAGAGAAAAGACAGGATAAAGAGGGAAGGGAGAGGGCGTGTGATGCAGAAAATGCTGGAAAGGTGATGTGAGGCAAAAATGGAAGCCCTGAATGATCCAAACACCACAGCAAGGTCAACATAACAAACAGAAGGTAGGACTTAGCAGGAAAGGACTGAGAAAAGCAGCAGGAAGAAAGAAAGGCAGAACATTAGTATATCTGATGACTTAGAAGGAAACATACCTCTCAACTGTCCAGATTTTCTCAGAATGAACAGATTTTTGCCTCAAAATTTGGTCTGTTCCTCACAATTATTTTTCTGTCAAATCACTGGGATGCTCTGAGAAATGAAATCACTAAATAATAACATACATTTGAGTTTCAGACTTCATAGCCATTAGAAAATGCATTTTAAAAGAAACCCTGTTATTCTAGCCAATTTCTAAGTTTGTAAAGAGCAATATCTAACATCTGTCAGTATTTTGGGCCTTTGTCCCCCCATTATGTTGGGCTTTGTCCAGATTTCTTGGGCTAAGAGGTTAAGAGGTATGGAAGGGAGTACTGAACTACTTTGGTATGTGTACAGGTTGTGCTTCTGATGACCTTAGAAGGGAAGGGAAGCATGAAGTAGTTTGTTTTATATTTCAGTTAATATGTACATGTAGTAACTCTGATGACCTAGAAGGGACTAGTGAAGTGCATTTGTGTTTTGGTTTCTATGTACAGGCAGTGTCTCTGATGGCCCCAAAAGGGAGAAGTGCTTTGATTTATCTTTCATCTATGATGTACATGTAGTATCTCTAATCATCTAGAAGGGATGAATGAAACTGTTTGATTTGCATTTCATGAGAATAGAAGGGTGAAGCTTTTTTTTTTTTTGTAACCGAGTTAGTATTATGATTAAGTGACACTACAGGAACAGTCTGCGATATATGGAACACTGAATATGCCCAGTGCCTCATACCCATTGTAAGCCACAACACATGCTTAATCACTAGGAGTGCCATTCCTGCTATCTGTGCCACCATGGAGGGAAATGTGTGTCCTTTTCTTGCCATCCAACAGTGGAGGCTTTCCCACTTCTGCTCTCTACTTTGTCATATTCCTCAAGATTCGGTGTCACAGCATAGATCGGTAAGCTTCGACTGCTAAGTTTAAGGTGCTGCACTGTTTTTCTTTTCTACAGGGTAGTCCCTTGCACTTCATCTGGGTTACTAGTGCTGTCCATTGGCTACTATACCACACCCCACCTGGCTAGCCCTTAAATGCATGGGATGAAAGTCAAACCATAATCACCAATAATGTAGTCCAGAGCAAAATTCCTTTGCCATTGCAATAGCATCTAAAATAATTTCTAAAAGAAAGTTGCTGTCTCACATTTCTATTCCATATCAGATAGTATATTATGTAAAGCTCTACTTCAAGATAGACAAGTTTGTAACTCTATACAAGGGAATATACATGGTACATTACAAAAGCCTGGGTCTGGTTATGTCTTCTTGTAAAGTATCGAACAGACTCTAGCTATCTTGATCTGCTGTGTAGTTTACTGATTTGATGACATTAACATGTACAGGGACTTACGCAACTTCTTTGCTTCTGCTAAGTGCCAAAGAGACTGTGTCATTTGTCTATGATGTCATAAACAGAGTTGAGTATTTTTTTTTTTTAATAGTTCTTCATTGTAAAGCATACTTTAAAATCCAAGACATTGTTTAGAGATGCTCAGAAGTTTCTTTTGTATCTCACAGATGCTTTAGTTTTTCTAGACATTAATGCACTGCCATATAATACCATGCAAATAACGACTAAAGAATTTAGACACATTAATCGTCTATTAATAACAGTACTGAACTAGCATCCTTCTCTTTGAAAGTGGCATCTGTTTTCTCAATGTCTTCTACATCCAGTTTATACAAGGTGACTGGTTTAGAAGTATAAGTTTCGCTAATCAGCTGTTCAGAATTTTGATAAACTGCTTCAGAAACTGTCTGGGCAAGCCTTAAAAGGTTTTGTTTTAAAAGTCTGTGATTTGGAAGCTCTCCAAGATGAAAAGAACCAGCTGTATTTGTGCTTGAAGCTAGTTTGCTGCTTTCATGTTTGAGCGTGACTATACCTCACATGTGTTGTGTAGTCTAGGGCGGGATAAAATGTCTTTGGAAGTGTCACAAAAATTAGCTATTAAATTAGTCATTCAGTGCCCTCATATAATCTAACTGCAGTCTTTCTGTAATCATGAAAGTGACGCATCAAACTTTAATGCCAGATAACCCACTGCAAAGCACCAGACTGCAACCAGTAAGAGGTTTGTCATGGCAGAGAAAAGTTGCAAACAACAGTCCCAATTACAAGGGTAATTACAAGGTCACAATAAGTGTTATCCTTGTTCATTTACTTGAAATCTTGAAACAGTTGACTAGAAAAGTTGCAGTGATCCAAGCCTTTTACCGAGGCAAAACCATGAAATTATGAAATGTACTTAGCAGTGCTCCAGTATAACATTTACTGAAATTTGCTTGACTATAACACAATTTGCAGTTAGCATAAGGTAAAATAAAGTGACTGAAGCAGGGATTATAAGCATAATTATAGTAACATTTAAAGAGTTCTGTTACTACTTTAACACTGTAGGGGCACAGGTAAGTGGGAAAAGTAATTTCACAGTTAGAACAGCTGCAAATTAATTGTGTAGATCTTCAGGTAAATACCCAGGTAATGGCATAGAGGGGCAATAGATAACAGGAAGTAAAGAGGAGCAGAATAATGCGAATCTGTGAAGTGGAGGATGCAGGTGTTTACAGAAACTGTAGAAGGAATGATAAAAGGAAAGGTACTAAGCCAGAGTTGGAATATGAGGCCCACTGTAACTGGATGAATTACTGGTCAGACGGTTTATGGGTAATAAAAATAAGTCACGGTGATTACAAGAGGAGACAGTAGTAAAAAGGCTTTACGCAGTTCACAAAATGTCAAATCTGCCTAAGCATACAATACTAGTGGTATCAGAGATTACACTAATGGGTATAAAGGCAATGCTTTGATAATATTCTCACTATAACATTTATTGTCAGGCAGTTGTCAACAGGTTTTATGGCACTACTGTTCAAAGTCTGGCATATGTGGAATTATGATGCAGAGAGAAATTAACTATTATAACAGCACTGTACAGAACTTTAGGAATCTGTCAGACTAAGGAGGGTGCCATCTAAACAGAGAAATAAGGGCTGCGTTAGAAGTGCACCCATTGAGGATGTTTTGTATTGGGCAGGATTAATTCACAGTATTCTTTATGCTCTGCTAATGCTGACAAGCTTGTGCGTTACACTTTGATGAACTGCATTTGTATAAGTAAACCACAGCTAAACAGACTATGAGGGGCAGAGCTAGCATCTAAGGAGCTATTAAACAGATGTACAGTTAAAATGGTGGCAGACAATTTGACAGTTCGGTTTCAAGGGGGTTAGCGTTTCTTACCCCAGGAGCATGATATAGAGAAAGCCAGAAGGCTAGCCCCAGGTCCAAAAGTATGTATCTCAGCCTGTGTGTCGATGTTGAAATATAGGATGGCACTGAATGTACAGAGACCGCTATGTTACTGACTTTTATGCACAGCACAAGTGACGTTCATAGGCAGCCTGGGGAGCAGGAGTATGAATGAACAACCCTCCTAACACCTCCCCCCAGTGCTCCAGCAATAACTGTACTTTTTAAATGGCTGCCATTCCTGGAAGAAGGGCCCTACCTCTTGTTAATGTGCTAGATATTGGCAAGATTTACATTTTCTTGGACATTCCAATTTGCCAGAATGCTTTTTTTCTGAGAACTTCTGTTGGAAATCATGGCTGTTGGAATGACAGTCTATCACCGTGGTTACAAAATTACCTGGCAAAGGAGTGTGCTATGTAGCCTAGAAACAAAGGGACAATAATATAACTATACAAGTGACCTTGCTACTGTAATGTAGCCTGTGCTGGAGACATAGAAAGATAAAGTCCTGACTTCAACACAATTGACCTGACTTCAGGCCACAGCTTGGGTGCTTGATGGTGTAGGCAAAAAGGGTGGGCATGGAGCTCTTGCTCAGGGGCACACACATGCCAGTTGATTTCCCAGGTAGAAATGGATGAGGCAACTGAGTGATGGTACCAGTGGGTGGGAGGTTCATAGGTTTTTATGTAATTACTAAGCTAGCTGTCCCTGTGGGCCATTTTAAGTCTAGCCACTTTTGCTGTCAAAGGTAAGAATCAGACTTTGTACCTTGTGTTTTTGAGGCAAATGCCTTAACCATTATACCAACCCCCTAACCACAGAGGGATAGTCTTACTGATGTTATTAAGCTGCATAAGAGAGGAACACAACAACTCTGATGCCAGTTTTATGAACCACCCATAGTTGTAATTAGTAGGAGTATTAGGGGGAGGTAAGCAGGAAAAAAAACTCTGAACTGCCCCCTGTGGCTGCCTACATGATAGATCTTCTCAGGTACTCTCACTCCTGGTGATGAGGAAACATTTGGGTTGACTAGCCAAAAGACGGACGATAAGCAGCTGGCAGTGGGGGTAAAAAAGGAAAAAAAGAAAAAGTTGGATAGTGTGGTTCCGTAGTTCCATTATAGTGCAGGGAGATTCGCAGAGTAAATGTCTTGTTATATAATTAAGTTTATGCACTTTTTAAATGCCTTCTTGTGCTTTGCAGAAGTTCAGTGGTGTGGTCTGTCAAAGTTAGGGGTGGTGTCAGAGAATCACATTTCAAAATCTTACCTTTCATACATCATATGAAAAAGCCTTGGATAGGATGTGGGTAACTAAATGTTCCCTAAGGAAATATATAGTTAGATGGTGAATATGAAGGGAGCAAAGGGGCTGAGAAATTAAATCATTAAAGCACACATATCTGAGGAAACCTTACATGTATGAAATGCTGATGGATGGGATTGTTGTTTTCCCTTGTAGAACACAGAACTATACATTAAAAAATACTGTGAATTAGTCCCAAATAATCACATCCTCATTGGTTGGACTGCTAATGTAGCCCTTATTTTTCTTTTTGGATTTTAGTGGAATGAGAGGAGTATAGGTAAATGTAGATTGGAATATGACTTGTGTTAGACTAGAATAATGTTGTACACAAACTGAAAAATGTCATGAAGTAGGAGAAGGAGATGAAGCAAATGTTGTAACATCGTAGTTAGAGAGAGAAAAGTAATCCTAAAAGTGCTAAAAATGAGGGGAAAACCTGTATTTCAGATATTTCTTATGAATTTCAGGAAGGGCTTTTAGCTAATATAGTGGAAAAGGATACATTTCTTTAAGAGGACTGGTCTTTATATGGCCTCAGTTTGTCTTATAAGAGAACTGAAAAGCAGCAGTGATCAAACATTGATTCAAACAAAAGAGCAAGAGTCCCACAGCAAATATGTAAATGACCAAACCAGAGAAGCTTGGGCAGAGCAGAAAAATGGTGATACAAAAATATTTGCAAACATAATTGAACATCAATGGGATCTAGTATTGTATAAAAGTAAAATCATGGTTTGGAAAGAGTAGGACTGGTTAACAAACCTGAAATTGTTGGCAAGACTGATTAACATGTACACCCAAGCTTTACATTTACTTTTCATTCGAGACTTTTCCTAGGACGAGTACATGTGAAACTTACTTTGAGAAATAAAATATCTCAGTGGTCTGTGCCTGACCAAGTTTACAGATGACTGCATGCTGGGCACTGTCTTAAATTCCCCTAGTGATGTGAACATCCTCCAAGAGGGCCTTACCCAAACTAATGACTGGTGCCAGTAGCATGGCCTCAAACTGAATGCCAAGAAATGCATCATTATCCCATTTGGGGAAAATATCATCCCCACTAATTATCACGTTAATAACAACGTACTAAGTATGCAATCAGTCATGAGGGACTTGGGCACCCATGTTGATAGCAACCTGACTTTTGACCACTGCATTGTCTCTATTGTGCAGAAGGCTTTCTACATGGCCCACATCTTAAATAAAGGTATTTTATCCAGGAAAAAGGAGATCATAACATCCCTGCACTCCTCCCTTATCAGACCTATTATAGAGTACAATACCCCCTTCAGCATGTACCTTGCCAAACACATGCAGCAGTTGGAGAGACCACAGAGGTTCCTGACCAGGAAGATCCAGGGTCTCAAACTCCTATCCTATACAGGTAGGCTAAAAGCCCTGTCCCTCTACTCAGTCTCATACTTATTAGAGGTGACCTGTGTCTGGCATACAAGGCCATGTCAGACCCAGCCTTGATGGAGTTGCTGCATATCCGTAAGACAAACTCCATTCGCGCAACCCACACGCAAGACCTTAACCTGGTCTGTGACATTAATAGAACTTGTTGGCAGGATAGATTTCAGTTCCAAAGACTCCCCCGTCTGTGGAATAGCATGTCAAGCAGAGTACCTCTCTATCATTCTTTACTGGATGACTGGATGGGAAACAGAAAATACACCCCTGGGATCCCATTTGTGTCCCTGCTGGACAGGGGAAATAGGTGCTGACTTTGAGGGAACATGAGCAAAATTCTTGGCTTGGCTTAAAAGGGCCTCCGGGCCACTAGCCTAGTATCATCCTATAAACCTATAAAAAAACAGCCAATATGACATTTTCCTAGTATATTTACCAAAGCTTTGTGTGTCTGAAATCACATGCCAAAGGAATCAACGTCTGTTTATATATTGGTAAAGTAGATAGGGAGCACTAATTTCTCTCACTGTTTTTGGACCTTTCAATCTGATGAAGTTAACACTGAAATTTTCTATTACAGTGCTTTGTTATGTGGGTAAATCCACTAAATGAAAGCCTTTTTCAGGATTGGCCTGGGAGCACGTTCTCATTTTCTCAGTATCACACATATGGTATATGACAGATGAGGGAATCAAACCATAGACTATAGGATCGAGCTTGGTAGGTGCTCCTAGCTATTGTCCTGCACACTAAACTCCTTATTGCTGATGTCTTTAAAGCTTGCTTTATCACAGGTGCTGTGCTTTGATCTGAGATTACAGGAATTTGGGAAGAAGGAAAAAGGCTTGTTTCATGCTTTCTGTATACTTTTTTCCTTTTCTCCTACAACCATGGAGGTAGAAGGACTCATAATTATGGGGTGTGGACTAGAACCTGCTACAATGGGGAGGGAGGTGGAGAGATTATTTATTTGTAAAGTTTTGTACTACATTGTACAGCAGTTTTTCTATAATGTTTTTAATTTCTAAGTATTATATTTGCAGTGTTTTGCATCTTGGGTAAAGGAAGCATATTTAGTGCATACATACGATTTATGTATTTGTGAAACTCTTTTGACTTGAGAAAGATTGGTAGAGTAGATAGAAATATGTACTTGTATAGTAAATTTGCAAGTGGATTTTTCTCTGACTGTTCATTTTTCTTTTCTGCTATGCTTTATGAACAAGACATGGTCATAGATGATGAAAGACTATGGAAACACTGCTGTTGTAAGCCCTAAGGTTAATGCATGTGCCAAGCTGTTGCTATATAAGATATTAAGTTAGGTCTACATCTTCAAAAGTTACAAAAGTTGGTCTGATCTATTGACAAAAGTGGGTGACCCATATTGTGGCACTGATAATATATACCCATGCTGTTCACTTAGAACATATTCAGCAGGAGCTGTAACATTAAATGTTTGTGTTCATTTTTATGTCAAGACCTGTAATTTTGTAGTTGTTTCTTTTAGTAAACCTAGGATTTTTAGTACTATTAATAATAAGCAGAGTTAATAATATCCATGTGAATGCTGTTTTTATTAGTATTATTAGATATTAGGATGCTGGGACTTGGATTACAGGATGCAGTTTACAGGATGCATGCAATAGCTATAGAATGCAGGCAGTGCAGACTACTAGTGGTGTTATAAAATGTAGTGAAAAAAGGATAATAGGATTGAAGCCTGCAAAACATATCAAACGATGGTTAAAACATTGCAGAACAACTTGGATGATGAGGATTCAGAATATATAATTTAATGGATACTTAGGGTCTGGCCTGCACTACCAGGCTATAACTCATTCCACACTTTTTGGCCCCAGAACAAAGGTGGTGGGGTCTCCATATTCATTAAGGATATGCACACCTCCAGACTAGTAGTCCAGCATAATCCAGGTACAACTAACATAGGGTAAGAAGGCAATACAGGTCGTAGCCTGCTATAGGTCCCCAACCATGTCCCAAAACTCTCACTCCACATTCCTAAGCACCCTGGAAACTGTTAAGATCCAACCCAATGCTCTCATACTAGGTGACTTCCACTACCCCTCCATCAACAGGGAAAACTACTCATGCACCAATTCACTGTCCCTCCGCTTCCTGGAATTCATCAATTGTAATGCCCTGGACCAGCTCATTCTTACCCCACTAGAGGAAGCAACATCCTTGACCTGGTTATTACTAACATGTGCAACTATTGCTCTACACCAGTAGTCAATTCCTCCCTGGTTAGATCCAACCACAAACCAATCACCATCGAAATCCACATCTCACCCACACCCCCCACAAAGGTATCCACCATGAAAAACTTCTCCAAGGCTGACTTTGGACTCCTAAAAACAAAGTTGGCTATGGAAAATAGATGCACGACTGCTGAATCATACACCAATGCACTGTACAAACACATACATAAATGCATGGAACTAGCCATACCCAACAGAACCAAGATGCTCTAAAAGGATGCCAATCTGGTGGTCCTCTGCCATTAATAAACTCTACAACAGAAGGAAGAAACTGTTGCAGAAAAAGGTGAAGTCCCAAGACTGGAAATATTCGCTTATTAGCCTCAACAAAAAGTTGATATCCTTCATCAGAACCTCCAAAGACAGCCACAGAGGCAGAATTGTGGCAGACACTAAAAACAACCACAAAGCCTTCTGTAGTTATATCAAGAATCTCCATGGTAATACTCAGATTTGCTGTGAGTTACTGCACAATGGTGCCTCCTATACTGAGCCAACAGATATTGCCAGCATGCTGGCTGACAGATTCATTGCCAACTTTACCCCTCTCTCCCCCCTAAAGGACCAATCTCAATACCAGAAGAATGCAAGGCACCCAGCATTACTGCCGCACAGGTTAAAGCTGCATTGTCCAAGGCCAAGAATACAGCTTACATGGGACCTGACAATATCCCTGGCTGGGTTCTACTTGAACTACATAGTGAACGGGCACCACATCTGTGTGCCCTGCTCACTCACAGCCTCACCTCAGGCTTTGTCCCTACTGAATGGCACACTGCTACAGTCATCCCTCTCCACAAAGGAGGAGCAACTACAGACCCTGGAAATTATTGTCCCATTAGCCTGACGAGTCTGCTATGTAAGGCTATGGAGCACATCATCATGGACCTAATTAACAAGGCTATAGGGAATCTCCAAACTTTAGATCCCACGCAATTTGGTTTTGTGAAAGGTAGATCATGCCTGCTCAACCTGGTTGACTTCTTTGAGTCAGTCATCAGAGCTGTGGATGAGGGTAAGGTAGTTCATACAGCCTACCTCAATCTGGTCAAGGCCTTTGCTACCATTCGTCACTCAGGAATTATTGATAAACTCTGCAAACTAGGCATCAACCCCTATATCGTTAGGTGGGTTGCAAACTGGCTCACAGATAGAACCCACAGTGTGAAAGTAGTGGACTCCAAGTCAGACTGCTGACCACTCATGAGTGGAGGGCCACAGGGATTGGTCCTGGGTCCTCTCCTGTTTGGCATCTACTTCTCAGAAGTCCAGGCCAACATGGAGGGACTCTGGCTGACCAAGTGCACAGATGACTACAAGCTGGGAGCCATTATTAACTCCCCAAGTGATGCAGATATCCTACAGAAAGGCCTCACTGAGACCAATGACTGGTGTCAAAATCATGGCCTTAAGCTTAATGCCAAAAAATGTGTTGTCATCCCCTTTGGGAAAAACTCAGTTCCCACTAATTACCACAGCAATGGGAGCCCACTGAACACTGAAGGTGTTCTAAGAGATCTGGGGACACAGGTCGACAGCAACCTCTCCTTCGACCACCACATTGCCACTGTGGTCAGAAAGTCCTACTATGCGGCTCATTTCATTACTAAGGGTTTTGCATCCAGGAAGAAAGAGGTCATCATCTCCCTCTACTCTTCCCTCATTAGGCCAGTTATTGAAAACAATGCCCCATTTGGCATGTACCTCACTAGAGACCTGCTACAACTGGAGAGGCCACAAAAGTACCTCATGAAGAGAATCCTAGGCCTTAAACACATGTCCTACATGGACAGACTGAAAAAGCTCCAGCTAGTCTCTGTCTCATATCGTCTATAAAGAGGCGATCTCTGCTTGACTTACAAAGCCATGTCTGACACAGCTTAGTTAGAAATGCTACATCTAAAGAAATCCCGATCCCTCAGCACCACATACTCCAGAGACCTCAACCTCATTAGCACAATCAACAGAAGATGCTGGAGGGACAGGTTCATAACCCGGAGACTGCCCATGCTCTGGAATAGGCTTCACATGTCAAACAGAGCACTTCACTGGCCCTCTTCAAGAGAAATATTGATGAGTGGATGGGAAATAGAAAGTTCACCTCGGGGATCACTAAAGTGGCTCTACTTGATAGAGGCACTGGGAACTAATGGCGGGTGACACAATGACAGGGCACTTCTATAAGCTAGGCTTATAAAGGCTCTGGGACCATTAGCCTAGTACACACCTATGAACCTATGAATGCAGGAGATTTAATGAATGTGGAACATAAAGGATGTTAGAGTTTCATAATCCAGGAAGCTCATGTTTCAGCATATAAACATAAAGCATGCTAATTATAAAAGAATGTAAGGCAAAGGCAAAAGCTACAGAATACTAAAGTGTAAAGCATGTGTGATTTACACAGTGTAATGTTTCCATAACACATGAACTGCCACTGTATTGAAATGTCTGCGCTCAAAATACTTAGTACTGACAAGCAGAAAAAGACTAAAACCCCAGAAAAATGGTGAATTTCAAAGATCGCTTTTCTTCTTTAAACTATTTTTTTTTTTAGAGGGGTGTACCTCCCATGTGTGTGTGTGGGGGGGGTAACTTCCCCCAAACTTATATATACACATTTTAAGCTCACCATACCTTGGAGAAAAGGGTATGTACTGAGAAATGTCCATCTCAGACTAAGTATTTGTAAGTTCATTTTTTCAGCCATTAAGTCTCTGTGTGTTGGGACTCGCCCTAGTGGGTTCTAATATTTCAGATGTTTATCATAGACACAGAATGTGTGAGCTATAGGACGCTTAGGTATCACAGTAGAATTAAAGAAAGCTGCCTCCTGTTAGAGGAAAGCTTTGAATCATTGCTGTTTCATCCCTCTCACAGTGGCCTTTGATAACCAGGGATGGGAGGAAGTAATCAGCCAGCAGTGGGTGACACAAAATAATCAGATTGGGAACAGACACCAAGGAATTTCTTAAACAAATAACATGGTCTCCCAATAAAACTAAAGCCATGGTTGTTGTGGGATAACCTAAGCTGGTGCCACAGAGCAGGTTGATAGGTTGATGCAAGTGTGAAAGCTAGCAGACTTATTATGCTCACTGAAGCAATCTTTATTTTAATCATTTTGCTTTTAATACTTTTGTTTCTAGTGTATACTTGTTATTAAGATTGTTGTCTCACCTTTTTTTTGAATGCATATACAAAAGAAAAGGTACATTGACACTGATGTCAGCACTTAGGTGACCCATCGACTAGATCCATTTGCCAGCTGCAGTGAACAAGGCAGGCTGTGGTCACTTTTACACTTCTCATTGCCTCGCATGACCCACAACAATGTGACAGTAGATCTTGGTTTCACCTTTTAGTTATCCTCCTGCCATTTTAAACCATTTATTTGCTTCCATATTCTTTTACTGAACATTCACAGCTTGTGTTATTTTTATTTGCAGGTTAGATGTGGGGATGATAGATGGATTAAAAGATATTTATGGTAACAGATAAATATTACCTAATGTGTCTACTGGAATTTAGACCAGTCCTGAAGAAGAGTAAGTAAAGGATACAAAAGCTGCAAAACAGAATGCATTTCTGGGAACATTTTTTACTAGCTTTTTCTTATTTATCTGTTTTAAAAGTTTTTGTTTAAGCTGCAGAAATCACTTCAAGCGATTTTCTACATTACTTCTTGTGTGTAATCATTAGCTAGTTACATAAAACTTTACAAGCACAGTGACCTGGGCCTGTCACCCTGTTTGACATACTAAAAACAGAAAAGTATATATATATATATATATATATATATATATATATATATATATATATATATATATATTTGTGCCTGTGTGTGTGTGTGTGTGTGTGTGTGTGTGTGTATATATACACATATATATATATATATATATATATATATATATATATATATATATATATATATCTTGTGGTGAGTAAAGGGTGCTGAAATAACCTAAATTGTGTTTACCTCCCATTGCAGGAAGCAGGATCCTCAGTAACTAAATGTTTGTGTTTTTAAAGAGCAGTGGTTCATTGCCTGCCTAAAGATGTCAGCCACTCACCTGTCAGCATTTGACAGCATTTTGTCACGCTGTGCAGAAGTGCCATCACTCACAGTAATAATAGACCATGGCTTCCAAAGTCATCATAGTCTCATGTGTCAACACCATCTACTGTTCAAAGATTTGCTCTGACATGAACCAATCAGCAGTCTGATGTTATTTAAGAAGCCTTTCTGTGCTTACTAGGACCAGGAAGCTGTAATGTGCCTGGGGTTTGTTTGGCCCAATTATTTGCTTGTCTGTCAGGGGCCTGGGCGTTGAACGGGTATTGTTGAGGTATTTCTGGCCTAATGCACCAGCAAAGCCTAATGAGGCCCTCAGGTGAATGCCGAGCTGTCAGTTAGGTGTTAAGATGATGTACTGTTGAAAGGTAAGGTAGCAACAGGGAATTTTTATAACTGGAGTGGGTAAGGCATTTTGCTCCAGGATAACATATTTAGAAGCGTATGTAAGAGACAGGAACATTTCTTAACCCTTTAGCTGCTGCAGCTTTTTCACTCCCATATTTATATATATATATATATATATATATATATATATATATATATATGTATATATATATATATATATATATATTGATATAGATGTAGATAGAAATATATAGATATCTTTATATAAAGAGAGAGACAGAGATAGGACTAACGCAGGACTCATGTTTAATCAAGTAGAGTAATGCTCTTTAATTTGTTTTTTGTGTTAGTCCCTTAACAATCCCACTGTTATAGTCCTTCCACCAGGATCAAAATATAAGGTACATTTCATCTAATGCATAACCATAAAGGGGTGTACAATGAGTAAAACAGATATGAGTTTGCAAAAATAATAGAATCGCTATCCATATTTTACAAAATTAGTGCAATTCGTAAGTTATGATAGCGTCTTCCTGATTTCATCATTATTAAGATTCCATGTGTGCATTACATTTTTTTAAAGCAAACATTTAGGTATTTTTGCTTAAATACTGCAACTGTAATCGACAACTGACATTTTTGTAGCTTTGGCATATTTTTTTCATGCTTTTGGCATGTGTATTGTAACAAGTTTTAAGGATTCACTCTTTCAAGGGGCTTTTTTGAAAAGCTGGGTTGTGTACTTCAGTGTTTGTAGCATACCTTATATGCAATAAGGACCTTACCACTTTATTTAATAAAAGAAGTGATATTTCCTAACAGTCATTTAGTAATCACATGCCCAACCGCACAATGGCCAGTACTAACTTTTTATACAGGTGAATAGCAGATAAAGTGGTAATTAATGAGACAGGTATACATGGGAAAGTTCACTGCCGTCTCGTACTTGTAACATGGTGTAAGGTAGCATCATCTACACAGTCGTGTATGCTGCTTTATGTTCATCATAACTGTCTGTTTCTTCCTACTAGTATGACTGAGTTCTCTAAGCTGAACTTGTAGTATTTTCACATCATACTACATACAAGTTTTGGGATTACTGCGGTGGTGGTGTTGCGGTAGCATTGTCGCCTCACAGAAAGACGTTGTCCTGTTCAATTCTCAGCTAGAGCGTCTTCTGTGTGGAGACATGCGTGAATGGGCGTACCTTTGTTGAAGGTTGTGCGTCAGGGCCAGCAACTCGGCACATAAAAATCAACTGCCAGTCATTAGAGGACCGGAGTTCCACTGTGGTGACCCCTAACCGGGAAAAGCCGAAAGACACAACAACAACAACTACATACAAGTTTTAGTTACATGAGATATGTGTGTTACACTTTCAGCAATGCCTTGATATGTTAAAGTGAGTGAAACTTTAGTCATAAAAATAAAAAAAAAAATCATTGTAGTCTTTTATTATAAATCTCTCATACCATCATCTTAGTTAATGAGGAAGAAGTACATTCTAAAAAAGTCACATGTAAAGACACTTTGTTGTCTGACAGTGTGGAGAGGATTAAGGTTTCTGAGTTAAACTGCATCCTGTGGTCCATGGTCTGATTTTCTCAGTGTTCATTTGCCGACTTTGTGACTCTAAACAAGTTATTCTACCACATTTTGCTTTTAGGTTAAATATGAAAAAGGTCCATGTGGATTAGTGCTTTATTCTAGTTAAAACTACAGATAAGCCAACAAAAAACAAATTTAAGTTCAGGGTTTGGGGGGGGGGTGGCTTGCAGCCATACCCCCAAAAATGGCAAAAGTTCATGTCAGTATTTAGAAAAGGGAGTACTACAGTTACAAAGTGCTGTAACCTTTATATATTTGGCTATTTATTCACTAATTTTCACAAATACATAAATAAATAAATACATTCATAGATTGGTTTTGCACACTTTAGCTTTTCTTGATTATGTAGTGGATGGAAATGTACCTTATGTCCTTATAATTATGGTGGAAAGGGTGTTAGATTGTGTACATGTATGCACACACAGATATGTGTGTGTGTGTGTGTGTGTGTGTGTGTGTGTGTGTGTGTGTGTGTGTGTGTGTGTGTGTATGTATATATATATATGTATATATATTTATATATATATATATATATATATATATATATATATATATATAACATATATATACACATATATATATATATATATATATATATATATATATATATATATATTTATACGTATATATACATGACAAGATTAATTCTGGGCACATTTGTAGTAGCGTGTCGACATTCATAATGTCCATCAGTTTCAATCGACATTATGCATGTTGACACAAGTAGTATTCATTTAATTTTAAGTAAATCCATAAACATACACATACACACACACACACACACACACACACACACACACACACACACACACACACACACACACACACACATATAAAGATTTTGTGTGTGAGTGAGCGTATCTAAACAATTCTAAATACCGGCAGCTCAGAATGCAGTACAAACTGCAGTATCAAAATGCCAACAGTTCATTTGACTGACAGTTCACAGTTCAGACACAGGTAAGTGTGTTTGTGCAAGTCTTGGCAGGCTAGGATTAGGGAAAGAGTTAAGGTGGTAGCTGTAGTGCTGTGCATGTTTATGTGTGCATGTTTCAGTAGTGCTATGGAAAAGGTTTTTCTAAGGTAAGGTGAAAGGTTAGGGGCAGGGCCAGGAGCAGGGTTACGATTAGTATGCATTAATAAGGTGGTGCAGTGGGACGAATCATGGTAACCCTGCTCCCTTACCTTCAAAACACCCTTTCCATAACAGTACCACTCTTCAAACAATGTCCTGTGGTAATGCTATAGTTCTGAAGACTTTTTATTTGTTTTTTTTTTTTAGTTTACTTTATGTTTTTGCAATTAATTTGTTGTGGGGTTGGGTGTTTTTTGTTAGTGTTGTGAGTTCTTTAGTTTGATGTGTCGATATTTTCAAAAGTCAGTAATTTGATCTGTCAATATTATGAACTATGAGTATTTTGGTGTCTTTATTTTGAGTGTTTGCATTTTGAACTGTCTCTATTTCGATACATATCTATATTTCTGTCTGTGTATATCTATCTATATATACATATATATATATATATATATATATATATATATATATATATATATATATATTACGTGTAGATAAACAGATATCGGTATGTATATGATGATTGGTCTGCAAAACATCACAGCACTAATTATTAATAAAAACTCACTGACACACTGGCAAAAGTCAACTACAGACGTACCAATAAAGTCATAGGGAGCATAAAACTCCACAAACATTGTTTTTTTTTTGTTTTTTTTTCAGCGTACAAGCCCCATCTGGGGATCTGTGCCTCCACAACCCCTATGTATATATACATATATAGACAGATACCAAGTCAAGATTATACAATAGGGAATATAATTCATCCCCACTATTACAGTGGTCTTGCACCAGAAATGGCTATCCTAAAATTTCTTGACCAAATGGAGATCATCTGTTGAACAATCAAACAGTCATAATCGTAGACAAACTCATATTTAAGCTGAAAAAAATGTCTCTGGATAACAGAACAGAGCAAAAGAATGTATAGGTAAAATTTTGATAATTAGATGCAAAGTAAAATGTACATTTAATGTATAGAAGGTAATGCAAATACATATTTGGTGTAGCATGCACAGGGCTTGCACTATTAACCTGAAGTAGCTTTTTGTACATGACAGAAGCACATTTTAGTTTACTACTTTACTAGTGACCATAATAAATACTGAGGGTATCTTCTGGTCAGCAGATATAGCCAGTAGAAGCTAATGTATGTATACTTTGGTAGGTAACACTACAACCCTTAGTAAGTGTTTCTTTCAGGTACAGGTGTGAAACGATTGGAATGTTAGTGGGATGATTAGTACTGCTGCTTCCCAATGCTTGCGTCTCCAGTTTAGCCCTTGGCTTGGCTCGTCAGAAGGAGTTGCATTGTGTTTTTGTAGACTTAGAGAAAGCATATGACAGGGTGCCTAGAGAGGAGTTGTGGTATTGTATGAGGAAGTCGGGAGTGTCAGAGAAGTATGTAAGAGTGGTACAGGATATGTACGAGGGTAGTGTGACAGCGGTGAGGTCTACGCTGGGAGTGATGGATGCGTTTAAGGTGGAAGTGGGATTACATCAAGGATCAGCGCTGAGCCCTTTCTTATTTGCAATGGTGATGGACAGGTTGACAGATGAGATCAGACAGGAGTCCCCGTGAACTATGATGTTTGCAGATGACATTGTGATCTGTAGTGAGAGTAGGAACAAGTGGAGGAGATCCTGGAGAGATGGAGATATGCTCTAGAGAGAAGAGGAATGAAGGTCAGCAGGACTAAGACATGTGTGTGAATGAGAGGGAGGATAGAGGAATGGTGAGGATGCAAGGACTAGAGGTGACGAAGGTGGATGAGTTTAAATACTTCGGATCAATAGTTCAGAGTAATGGTGAGTGTGGAAGAGAGGTGAAGAAGACAGTACAGGCAGGATGGAGTGGTGGAGAAGAGTGTCAGGAGTGATTTGTGACAGACGAGTACCAGTAAGAGTGAAAGGGAAGGTCTACAAGAGGATAGTGAGACCAGCTATGTTATATGAGTTGGAGACAGTGGCACTGACAAAAAGGCAGGACTCAGAGCTTGACGTGGCAGAGTTGAAGATGTTAAGATTTGCACTGGGTGTGACAAGGATGGACAGGATTAGGAATAAGTATATTAGAGGGTCAGCCCAGGTTGGAAGGTTTGGAGACAAAGCCAGAGAGGCAAGATTACGTTGGTTTGGACATGTGCTGAGGAGGGATGCTGAGTATATTGGGAAAAAGATGCTAAGGATGAAGCTACCAGGTAACAGGAAAAGAGGAAGGCCTAAGATAAGGTTTATGGATGTGGTGAGAGAGGACATGCAGGTGGTTGGTGTGACAGAGCAAGATGCAGAGGACAGGAAGAAATGGAAACAGATGATCCTCTGCGGCGACCCCTAACAGGAACAGCCGAAATAAAACAATGATGTGTAGGACTAAGGTCATTGTCATGACCTACAATTCTTTTGTTATTCCATAACTATTGTACTATCTACTTTACATGTAGTTCTTTAATGTTTTTTACTTATTATCATTAGAGATTATAAATTTTGGAGCTTATCTCCCCGGGCCTCTACTGAAAATGGACATATATCCAGCTAGACTAGCCCGGTCAACAAATGTAAAATAAAAATAAAATAAATAAATAAATAAAATCTTCCCTTTGTTTGAGTGTGGGCTGAGGTCTCTGATTCCCTCTTGTATCCCAATGGATGCCATAGATAAACTGGCATTCATCTAAACTGCCTTGTGTGCATTCTGAAAGTGAGTGAATGTGTGCATCGTGCTGTAGATTGCCAATTCCTTTGCCTTGCATCCAGTGACTATCACAATATAAAGAAGTCATTATAAATAAAAGAATGAATGTTTATCTAGTAAACAAATGGAAATATTATTGTCTTTTTGTTATTTCCTTTTACCCACTCAAGTTACAAAAATTATGTGTGTTACTCATTTTCTTTTATTTCCTGTGTGGCGGGAGGTTGGTAGCAGACTCCAGAGGCCACAACTCTGAATGGAAGGACTTTTTTATTCTTTTGTAATACATTACCTGCTTCTCCTCTCCCTGTTTGGGTAGAATTCATTGTCATCAATGCAGGAAAAGTGTGTGTTTACTTCCACATGTTTGTCACACTGTAGACACCTGTTAGCACTTTGCACTCCATCTTCTTTGGGTCTTCGCTGTGGGCTTTCAGGTAGTGCAGCTCCCCACCCCCCCAAGAGTGAGGAGTAGTCCCTCATCCATTTAAGCTCTGCCTACATTCCACATCAAGTTTCTGGAGCATAGTTCAGTAGTCACACATAAGCCGCCAACATTCCAAACAGGCGCCTTCCCTTGTGCCTTTGTCTCAGGCAAAAATGTATAAATTATGAAGACTACCACCAACATTTAAGTGAAAAGTGCAGTAGCAGTTGTCCTGTTTGGCAATAAAATTCATAAGTCTGCAGTATATAAGCCGTAGAATCATTTAAAAGTGAACACTTACAAAATAAATTTTATTAAGCAGCTTTTTTATTGATATGCTTTTTGAAAGTTTCTGTTATTTGTTTTAAAACATAGTTGAAAAGATCAGCTGTAATTTTGAAGGAGCTGATTAGGCAGAATAATAGCAAAGGTATTGACCTAATTCTACACTTAGAAATATAGCTACATTGATAAATGCTTGGACAGTACAGTTTTGCTTATGCATATTATTATTATTGCAATACTCTGCTTCATTAGGACTCCACTGGATGTTTATCTTGTGGCTGTGCAAACCCCCTTAGGGGTTTTACATAGAAATAATATTCCCTTCACTTACGTAGTGCTTCAACTGCAAGTGCCTTAAGGAAACAGAACTGCAGAGTAAGTTATGCTATCTTCATCTGTCACTGATCTCAGCATGACACCTCAGCAACTGTCCTGTTGTTCACTTCTGGACAGAATTAGCCATTACATGGCACTACTGTCCTCAGTAAGCCAGCAGTGATACAATGGCCTTATATGCCTGGCCAGAGCTCAGTCTGAATGTGTTGTTACAGTCACAAAATGTCATTCTTCTGTGAGTGCAAACACGTACCTCTGTGTATTTTATGCAGTCATTTTTCTATTTGTGTGGAAGGGATAGCTAATTATATTGATTTCCTGTTTGTTTACATAATTTTGCACACAGGCACGCACACACACACACACACACACACACACACACACACACACACACACACACACACACACACACACACACACACACACACACACACACGTTACTAAAACTTACTGTATTTGTTTGTTTTGTTAATCAGGTTGTCCTGGATGTGACCTGTTTTCAGTGGAGGCCTGAAGACATATGACATACACAGTGCATAACAGGATGTATGTATGGTTTACTAGTTACTTTTCAGTTAGGAAGGAAAGAGCCACCACTTTAAAGGTCCATACTGATGCATATTGATTCTGTCAGTAAATTGTCCCAGATGTTTCTTATGTCTTCTGCAGAGATGCTTTCCAAAAAAACAACACAACGTACGGCACCTAAAATCGACTGTCATAATATTTATAAATTATTTATTTTAAAGTAAAACATTTAGTGTAAATTCTTGGTCCAGTTTATGGATTCTTTGAAAGCTTCTTGGCAGAGATGGTCCAGCTGCTTAAATGTACAAAGTGTCACTTTGTGCTGTAAATTACTTTTATAAAGTAAACATAAGTGCTGTGTGACTCAAACTTTTTGGCATTAGGCTACCACCCACACCTGCTAGAATGTAATAACACACACGTGGAAGTGTTTAATAGCTTCCCTAGATATTCAGAATGTGTTAATGTTAGATGAAAAATTGTTAAACAAAGATATTGCTGTATGTACTGTTGCAGCTGAAGGAAAGTGTTACTACTGTGCTCATTTAAAAAGGTAGTAAAACAACAGACTTGCAAACTACACACATTGTTTTTCATATTTTTTTGTTATTTTGTTGAAATTACATTTTCTTACAAAAACATGATACTTTTAAAGTGCCACCTATGAGTTCCAATTTTCCTTAAAAAAACACTGATGCTACTTAACTCAAAAGGTTATTCTCAAATATTTCCTCTTATATGGTAAACCTGCCTGTAGTAATTATGTCCTTATCAGGTCTGTGTCATGTTACATGTTCCCTAGGTAATCTTTTGAATTTTTGTATTTAATTTTGTTCTTTTTTTTGCAATTTTATGTAATTTCTTTGTGTATAAAAACTTGAATTTTAAATATAATTTTGTTTTTTTTTTTGCAACTTTATGTAATTTCCTTTATTCATCTGTAAATATGTTTGTAATTAATTGCTATGTTAATCAAATTGTTAATCGCTATGTAATCCAATGTAACTACTGTCTGTTTATTTTAATTGTGGAGCTTGTCTCCCCGGGCCTCCACTGAAAATGGACCTACGTCCAGTCAGACACTCCCGGTCAACAAATGTAAATAAATAAATAAATAAATAAATAAATAAATAAATTGTAATTATTTTCTTCCATTGGATCTTTTCTCCCTGGGCCTCCACTGAAAATGGGCTACCCTGGCCCAGTGGACTTTCCTGGTAAACAAATGCCAGTTAATAAATATTTGAATTGCAACTCTTTTCTCACAAAATATATTTTTATTTCGTCATTTCTGATAGTTAACTATGCATAGTTTCTTGATTTTTCTGTTCACATAGTTATTTATTTTTTCCAAACACTTTTAAGAAACAGAGTACTTTTAGGTGTTTTAAATATTTAAAAAACTGTATCTCTAGATATTTCAGTTATAGATATTCTCTGTGGTTTACAGTTAAGATTAGAAACATCTGGATAAATGTGACATCTTAATGACTTGCCGTACGTGCTCTGTGTTTGAAGTTTTACTACAAATATGTATCTGCTACTCTTGTGCTACAGCTGTGGGAATTGACTGGGCTTTTGCTGCAGGTATAAGACCTATGATTGCTTTACTGTCCCATAATGCCTGCCTTCCTCCTCTCACCCCTTGAATGTTCTGATAGGATGAATGGACCCGCAGGCTGATTTTGGAAACATATAGGTGACATTTTACACTGATTCTCTTCTATCCCTGACGTCTTTGTTTGTTTTAGGTAATTTATTACAAGGAAGCTCTATTTTTGTTACTGCCTTAAAGATTTTTCTTAGGATTTGGAAGTCCAAAAGCCTTCTACAAAGTCAAATTTTTGATGGCTTCTGAGTGTGTTTGTGGAAAAACAAATTGTACCAACTGCCTCTTAACAAATGCCACTGGATGCCATAAAGTTCTTGAAAATAACTTCATATTGCAGAGGACAGTTTGAGTAGACCAATATCCTCTAGGTTAATAACAAAAGTAGAGCATTTACCAAGCAGTCCTTTTCAAATGTCTATCCATTTGCATTGTTTTATATGTAAAGTATGGAAATCTCTTACATGCTCTTCTGACAGTTTTTTCAAGGCTCTTGTCTTCAACAACTTCGTAAACAAGCTCCCTTTTAACATTCATCAGCTTCCTGTTTTACTACATGCCAATGTCATGATGACCAGCTTTGATAAAATGGACCTCAACTTGACTTCAAAAGCATAACCTCTTGCTCAGCCACCAAAAAAACATAAACTCTGTTATTTTGTACCAAACAAAAATTAAAAATATATTCCATTATATGCTATCTATCCATTTATTAATGCAGGGGATCTGATGAGATTTTTGATTTATTTATTAGCTACATAATTATTTTATCATAGTGATGTAATAACAAAGTTAATTAATAAGATATAATTATGGCTTGCTAAACGAATTCTAAAAAAGTATTTATGCATATCTATATGACAAAAAGACACTTAACCTGAGGTCCAGTGACCTACTGGCAGGAATAGCTAGTTGTCTTTACATACTTTAAAATCTTGTCTGACAACTTTGTTACTAATATTATAAACGACAAGAAACTATCTTAACTTGCAATATTTACTGTATATACTGTTGATAATCAATATCTTGTTATTGTATTAAAGCCAACAACCTGTAATGCTGTTTGCTATTGCTGCAACTTTGTATCTCTATTTATCACATACATGATGTGGAGCTTTTATCCCCAGGCATCCACTGAAAAAGGACCTGCGTCCAGTCGGAATTTCCCAGTAAACAAATGTAAATAAATAAAATAAATAAATAAAATTGTGAAGTATTCCACAATGAGGAGATAGACATTCAAAGCCACTCCCTGTGAGTACTGCAACCAGACGTGCAAATTATGAAATTTGGTTATTTGCTGGCTAGTGACAACTTGGTACTTCCAAATGTGAGCCAGTACAAACAAGTCACAGTTACAGATTTTTCTTGAAAGCAGTAAGGATACTGTTGCAAATGTTTATTCACTGATATTAGTCTTTCATTTTTTATTGCAGGCCAACTTTGTAACAGCTTCAAATTAAATGGAAACAAAAATTGAGACATTATCTTACAAATGTCTAATTCAAATTTATACCATACTTAGTATGGGAACATAATTTTTTAGTAAAATTCTCAGTTTAGATGTGAAATTATAAGCAATTCACATGCTTTGTAAGTAAAGGTCTTACCCTTCCCTAATTCCCTTTGAACATATGGCTATAATGTAGACTCTGGTACTTGTAAACATGATTTATTTTATTTAGCCTTTCGGTTTTACATCTCAGTGGATGAGTACTGGCATTTAATGCTGCGGCAAAGTCTCATTTTAAAGTTGAAATCGCGGGCATGCATAAGCTGTGACTGTTATTTAATTAAGCAGGCTTTATTAGACAGGTTAGGTCTGCTAGTGTCGTTTACCTTCTCACCAGGTGTCCTACAAACTTTGGGCTGGTTGAAAGACTTGTTGTCGGTGCAGTGCCAACAACTGGAACTAGTAGAAATTAAGACTCATACATTCAGAATCAAATTTATTAATAGCCCATTGCTCTAGTTGTAAGATGCAGGGCTACATTCCCAAGTGAAATTTATTCACCACTCTCTGTTGTCTGAATATGGCAATCATTTTTGGGCTTTTTCTTTTTTTTTCTCTCTCTCTGCATTTTTTAACAAGTCACAAAAAATCAATTTCTTTGTACTGTTATATGCTCTCTATCTTTTAAGTAGTTCTTACAGACAATCAGCCGTTTTTGTCACTGACACCATTAGTGCAGTGGGCTGCATCTTTGATGAAACTCAAGAAGCTCATCATCTTAGATGTGATTCATGGAAATCACGTCTTTTAAAAGTAAGTAAATCGCCATCAAGCCTCCGTCTGATTATACTGAATGGTGCTCCTGATTGATTGGAGTAGCAGCAGTGGCACGGCTGAATGACTACACACAAAACGATTTTAAATGTGTAGGAGACCTAAACAGATAATGTGGACAGAATCACGGCGCAGGACAAACAGCCAAGCTGAAAATTCTGCAGTACTTAATTTCATTTTTATACATTACTTTTTTCTATTTTTCAGGGTTAAAATTCACATTTGTCAAAACTGAATTTATGTTTCTCTCTTTACTCTTTGTAGAGATCATTATCTATTAAGTGAAAACATGTAGTAGGTTTTACAAATCATAGCTCCCAGAAATATGAAGAATTGGGAAGAAATGCCATCTGCAAAGGTGAGAATAAAACTATAAAAACTTGCTGTTTACAAATCTGCATTAGGAAACTACATTTGTTGCATGGTCATTTGCAATTAGACCTTTCATCTTTTTATTTTCAATACTTGCATTTTCCATTGTGGGATTATGTCCTGGAGCCTATCTTGGTTAAAAAATAGGCATACGGCTGGGAGTCAGTACTGGACAGGATGCCATTTCACCTCAAGACATTAGCGCGCGCGCGCACACACACACACACACACACACACACACACACACACACACACACACACACACACACACACAAACGCACACACTTGTGATAAGTTTCTAGTCCACTTACACACACATGTTTATGAGGCATTAGGAGACCAGAGTCCTTCATTAAAAGCAGTATAGAAATTGTGAGGGTATATATATATATATATATATATATATATATATATATATATATATATATGCCACAACTCAGGTAGCACAAGACTGGGAATTGAACTATAGGGTCAAATGCTGTAAGGCAGCACTGCTGACCAATAGACTTCTGGTTTTAATTTCTGTATGCCCAATATTTGTTCTTTATTTCAAGTTGTCTTTCAAATAGGCACAATTAGCCTTTGTCCTAAAAAATGACTATACATGGATAAGGTAACTTGTGGTTCAGAGATATAAAAAATAATTGCCAGGCCCCGACAATGGTAGCTATATATGATATAATTTGTACAATAACTCAACTGCTACTCTTGATCAAAACATAAAAATGCACCAGCACTCTAAGGCTTCATTCATAAAATGCAACACAGTGTGGACCTTGATGGTATCCAAAATGTAGACTTCAGAGTTTTAGCATTTCACTTAACACTGGACTTTCATCCAGTAAGCAATCTTCCATTCAGGATGAGTATCAAGTATTGGGCTTCCACTTCTGAACTGATGACAAACTGATCAGGGGTCAACCTGAAGTGAAACTATATATATATATATATATATATATGTATGTGTGTGTGTGTGTATGTATGTGTGAATATATATCTACATACACACATACCAACTCCATGGTTGCACAAATATAAAGAATGGAAAATTCTCACAAAACAGAGGAAAAATACTGGTACACACTTTGAAACTGCACTAGCAGGGATTTCCCTTAGAAACAATCAATCCGTGAGTTCAGCATTAGGGACCTAAACTTAGTAATTATAATCTTAATCTTAATCTAACAAAAATAGTTACCTATCATCAGTCATGGAATATAAGGTATATAAAAAACTTGTAGGGCCAAAACTAAAATTATAAATTAATAATTAAAATCAATAATTGTTAGAGTCGTACACAATACTTAAAAGTTCCTTAAGGATTGGATATTGGTGTATGTTTAATATATATAATCAAGGTCCAAATCTTATTAATGTTTAGAAAGGTTTATTAACAGACACCTGTGTTGCATGGTTTTAGACGTCGATATGTTATTTAAATGATTTTAACTTAAGGTGAGAATATTCACTACAAACTAGTGATTATTTACAAATTGAATAATTTGTTAATACGTAATTTATACGCTATTTAAGAAAGAAATGGTGTATAGCAGTTTGTCTGAGGAAGTTTAGCCACTGAGCTAAATGAAAAGAGCTTTGCTGGATTGTGTTTTGTGAATAAACGGTGTGGTTTTAGCATACAGTCCAGCTTTTTTGTTTTACCTCTCTCCTTTCACTTTCCCTCCAGTGACACTGTTTATCCAGCCTTAGTATCACCATAAAGAAACAGGTGGAGCGTCACTTCTTTTCCTGCATAATATGTCCCAAAATGTAATTAAATATCAATTATGCTTTCATACTGCTTTGCAACACCTCACATATACCATAGGAACCAGTGTGATAATATCTATGGGTAGGAGTCAGGTATGGCTAGTAGAGGGCACATATCACAGTATGGAAGATTCTTCTTCTGCTCATCACAGTTCCTTTTTTGTCTCTGTTGCTTCAAGACTGTGTACCACAGTGGTATGTCTGAGGTGAGGGACAGGTGTATGACAGCATTGATTGGCTGCTTGAGGTGTCAATCTTTTGCTATCACCATGTTATAGGACATGGTCTTTGACTTGATAGTGCTCACTGATGGCTGCCATGCTACCCTTATTCTGAAATGTATATACTGTATTACACTACTGAAACCTTTGGTCTAGATTGCACTAGCATAATGATGGTTCTTATGCCGCTATGTCTCACCACTAGCATTTAATGTGTCATATTTATAACTTGCTTCATGTAACTGTTTATTTGGCAGGGGGATGGCCTAATGGTTAAGGTATTTATCTGACAGATGCAAGTTACAAGGTTTGATTCTCCCCTTTCCTAACTGTCTAGATATTGGCTAGGCATGTAGTAGTTGGCAGAATTACTGTCTAGTATTTACCTATGAAATGGTTTTGTAGGTCTGTTGTCTGATGCTTCATTGCCTGTACAGCATCATATAAGCACCATCAGGATGACTATTCCAAAAAAATTCATTCACAAAAATTTGTCACACTGTTCTATCCAAACGAGCTGATAGCAAATCTAGTAGCAGTGGTCTGCGCTTTGCACTCCAGTCTTCTTGCTGAATCGTGTCATTTCTTTCTTTCTTTCACATTGATTATCATTCCCTACCTCATCAGAGCACTCATACCCACTGCTTTGCATAGATCTAATGTCATAACTTTGCACTTTTGTTTTCATGATTTGGAATCCACCTGAAATGCTTGGATATTATTTACCCAGTTCTGCTTGATGCACCCCAGACATAGCTTCAGTTTATGCTGTAAACTAATAGTACACTATAAATGTTAGCCCCCATTGTATCTGCTGAGGCTAGCAGACATAAGTAACGTGTAAGTCCCATGCATGGTACAGTTTCATTTATGTTGCTGTAGGAGTACTGTAGAGATAATTAAACGGACACACAGACTGTCTTGTGTTTGTATGCATGGGTGCAAGAGCACCGGTACATGAGTGTGTGTGTGTGTGTGTGTGTGTGTGTGTGTGTGTGTGTGTGTGTGTGTGTGTGTGTGTTTATATTTCTGTCCATGCAGTGGTGTAGGTGAGAATCCTTAAACTGTCGTGATCCTGAAACCAAAGTGTTCTGAGTCATGAATGTAGATCATTCTGCAACAGTGGCATGTGCCATATAGTTAAAAAAAGTACATTAATACCACTATGTACTAATTATTTTTCCTAAAAAATCCACATTGTAGTGTTTGCATAATTTAACAAATAAACTAGGGAATCGACTGAGCTATAAAAATGTAACAAAACTAATATTTTTCAGTTTCTGAGCAGTTATCTTTACTTCAAGGTATAGTATACAAAAACTCTGCCTAGTAAATCACTCAAACAAAGATTTACAGCATGTGAACAGTATATCATTCAGTCACATAAGGCAAACATTTCACTTATTGGATAAGCAGATAAAACTTTCTATTTATTTTTGGAGTAACAAGTTTAAATATTGGTTTACTGAGTAATTTGGAATTCTGGTTGAGTAGATACATGTTGGAGGGACGAAGCTGTGAGTACAGCTGTTGTAATTCTGTAATTGCAAGTTTTGAATAATGTTGATATAACACTTCTACTAACCCACATAAGAATGCCGTTAAACTGTTTCACACTTTTTTTTTTTTACTAATGATGACAATTTTTTTGTTGCTAGATTCCACTTGTGGTTTAGTACCTCTGTCATTTTTTTTTAAGTCTACAATTTTGCTTCAAACGTGTACTTAGTGGCATTTCTACAAACCAAATTATACCCCTGTTTATCCTAGCACTTTTGTTTTCTTTAAATCCTGGTTGCACCATGTTATTAGGTGACATGAACAAATGTACCTTTACTTACTCCTGTCATTATATCTTTAACACAGCTATTTGTTGGGATGTTTACATGACAGTATCTTACTACAGAGTAGAATTCAAATTAAACTGCAAAGAAACAAGTAAGTTAAGCTGAAGAGTAGAAATGCCAATGACTGGAAACAATGGTTCATAAATGCTGAGATGTCTTTAAGGAGGGTGGGAGGTTGGTTTAATGGTTAAGGTATTTACCTTACAGACACAAGGTGCAGGGTTTGATTCTCATATAGGGTAATTGGCTAGGCTTAAATGGCCCACAAAGGTAGTTAGCCTAGTACTAATCTATGAACCTAAAGGGAAGATGTCTGTAACAGCAAAAGTGCAGAGGAACATAATAGCATTAAGTGAATAGGTTGAAGACATGCAAAAGGAAGAAACTGGTTTGTAGTAGCTAAGCTAAGAGAGAATGAGTAGTAGAAGAGGCCTGCAAAATGCAGAAAAGCATGCTGGGATAAATTTATTCTCAAATCTGATAGGTCTGAAAAGATAGGAATATGAGACTTATAATTTCATGTTGTACTTATGTGAGGTGGCACAGTGGCTTCGTGTTAGATAGCATTGCTGATTAAGATCACTCAGGTATGCTATGCACTTCTGATGTGCATTCTGTGCAGGGTCTCTGTGCCCTCCCTGTGTCACAGTGGGGTTGTGTCAGATGTTGCATTTTTTCTCACATCCCCAAACCCTGCTATAGGTAGGTTAGTGGTCTTCTAAATTGCCAGTTGATGTGAGTGCTTTGTGAAGGTTATATGTGTGTGTGTGCATGCGCGCATGTTCTGCCACTGGTTGTCAGTTAACACCATTCTTATCATTAGCATCCACTGCCTTGCACCCAGTGAATTCCAGGACAGGCATCTACTTTGTCTGGACTGTGCATTGGACTAAATGGATTGCCAGAGAATAACAGAATGAAGTGCATATTCTTTTCGCTTCTCTCTTCCTTTCAGGCTGTCCGGTACTTTAGGTGATTTGTCACATAAAACACACTTAAGATCACTCCCATTGATCAAAAAAACTAAGCAATTGAATCTTTATTGTCAAGGAAATTTGTAAAATTTCAATTATATATGTTGAAAAATTTACAGAGTAATTTTCCCATATTATGCATATGAACTACAGTTGCATAAAATACTTCAAGACAAAGCTACATTTAATGCTAGGTAGCCTGAAAATTATGTTGAGGGAGAGGTTTCAAGTTTTTGTTGTGAAACATTCTAGGTTCATAGGTTCATAGGATGATACTAGGCAATTGGCCCAGAGGACCTTATAAGCTGAGCCAAGAATTTTGCCCATGTTCCCACAAAGTCAGCACCTGTTTCCCCTCTCCAGCAGGGACACAGGTGGGATCCCAAGAGTGTATTTTCTGTTTCCCATCTAGTCGGCCAGGTTCTTCTTAAACAGGGCTAGTGAGGTACTCTGCTTGACATGGAGAGGGAGTCTATTCCACAGATGGGGGGAGTCTTTGGGACACAAGTCTATCCTGCCAGCAAGTTCTATTAATTTCACAGACCAGGTTAAGGCCTTGCATGCAGGCTACGTGAGTGGAGCTTGGCTTACAGATATGCAGCAACTCCATCAAGGCTGGGTCTGAGACAGCCTTGCATGCAAGACACAGGTCACCTCTAAGCAGTCTGTATGAGACTGAATAGAGGGACTGGGCTTTTAGCCTATCTGTATAGAGTAGATGTTTGAGACCCTGGATATTCCTGGTCAGGAACCTCTGTGGTTTCTCCAGCTGCTGCATGTGCTTGGCAAGGGACATGCTGAACAGGGCATTGTACTCGATAATGGTTCTGATAAGGGAGGAGTACAGGGATGTTATGACCTCTTTGTTCTTGGATGAAATACCCTTATTTATGAGGTGGGCCATGTAGAAAGCCTTCCGTACAATGGAGGCAATGTGGTGTTCAAATGTCAGGCTGCTATCAGCCTGGGTGCCCAAGTCCCTCACGACTGATTGTGTCTTTAGTACATTGTTATTAATGTGATAATTAGTGGGGATGCCATTTTCCCCAAAGGGGATAATGATGCATTTCTTGACATTCATTTTGAGCCCATGCTTCTGGCATCAGTCATTAGTTTGGGTAAGGCCCTCTTGGAGGATGTCCACATCATTAGGGGAATTTCAGACAGCACCCAGCTTGCAGTCATCTGCAAACCTGGTCAGCCACAGGCCACTGGTTTTGGCTTGCACCTCAGAAAAGTATATCCCAAACAGTAGAGGCCCCAAGACTGCTCCTTGGAGTACGGGGCTTGCTATGGGTCTACTACTAGAGGTGGCTTCCCCTATTTTGACTGACTGGGTTCTATCAGTGAGCCAGTTAGCTACCCATCTGGTGACATACAGGTTGATGCCTAGCTGGCAGAGTTTATCTAATGTGCCTGAGTCGGTAATAGCGTCAAAGGCTTTGACTATGTCAAGGTAGGTGGTGTGCACTGTCTTCCCCTTGTCCAAGGCTTTGATGACTGTTTCGAAGATGTCGATTAAGTTTAACAGGCAAGATCTCCCTTTGACAAAACCAAACTGTGTGAGGTCAAGTGTTTGGAGGTTGCCAATGTCCTTGTTTATAAGGTCCATGATAATGTGTTCCATAGCTTTGCAGATCAGGCTAGTTAGACCAATGGGCCTATAATTGCCTGGGTCAGTGTACACTCCACCTTTGTGTAGAGGGATGGCAGTGGCTGTCCTCCATTCAGCTGGGATGAAGCCTATGCTCAGGCTTTGGTTGAATAGGGTGCCTAATGGTGCTGAGAGCTCTTGCCTGAGTTCATGTAGGACACAGCCAGGGATGTTGTTGGGTCCCATGGAGGCTGTATTTTTTGCCTTTGAGATGGCATTAATGACCTGCTCTCTGGTGATGAGGGGAGGGGGAAAGGTGCTAGGAATATCCTTGTTTACTGAAGGGGTGGGCAGGAGGGTAATGTTTTCACTGAACTTGTATGACAACAGGTTGCCTATATCTACGGCACTTGTGTATGTGGTGTTCTTGACCATCAGTTCTGAGCAGATTTGGGTGTTACTGTTGAGATTGCAGACATATGTAAAGAAGGCCCTGTGATTGTCCTTAGTGGATGTGGCCAGTTTGGACTCAAAGTTAGCTTTAGAGGATTTCACCAGTGACCTTATTTGCTAGTTCAGACAAAGGAGAGGTTGCTTCCAACTTGGCACCTCCTCCTTCTTGGTCCTGGACAGCAATTATTTTCCTTTTATTGTAGAGTTTGTTTATTGCTGCTGTCCACCAGGCAGGTTTACTCTTCCTTGAGGAAGATGATTTGGATATGTCTGGTAAGGTATTGCTGAGTCCATGGAGCCATGTAGGTGCTCATACAGTTTTTTGGTGTAGGCTTGGACATTAGTGCTAGTTCCAACTGAAGGGACAGTGGCTGTGAAGCTGCTTATACCTTCTCTCAGGAGGTTGTAGTCAGCTTTGGAAAATGTTTTTTGTTTAACCCTGGGAAGGGGGGGGGGTGTTAAGGGAGATAGTGACTTTGATCGCTTTATGGTCAGATCTTATCAAGGAGGATGACACTATATGGGTGTTACATTGGCTACTTATGTTGGTTATTACCAGGTCCAGAATATTTTCACTTTTCATGGTGGTGTTAACTAGCTGATCCAGTGCATTGTGAAAGTCAAGGAATCACAGGGCATTTCTGTTTGGGCTAGAACAGGTCTTCCAATCTATGATTGGGTAGTTAAAGTCACCCAAGATCAGGGCAGAGGGCTGAATATTGATGGTTTCAAGTAAGTCCAGATAGATGGAGTGGGTGTTCTGAGTCATGGTTGGGGGTCTGTTGCTAGCTGTGATTTGAATAGTTGTTTTGTCAATAGATAAATGCACCTGGAGTGTCTTCTGTGCATCATACTGTTTAACCATCCTGGAGAGGTGTATGTCTTTGATAAATATTGAAACTCCACCTCCTTTGGTTTTGTAGCCCTCTGTTTGGGGTCTGAAAGTATGGTAGGATGAGTAACCTGGTAAGGCTGAGGTGTTCTCCACAGCTTTGAACCAGATTTCAGTGACTGCACAAATGTCAGCATCTTCCATGGTGGGGAATGCTTGCAGTGAGTGCAGTTTCATGCTAAGACTCCAAGCATTCATCAGCATGACCTTTAAATTTCATTTAAAAGAATTTTTCATGTTGGTAATTTTGTCCGCATGACTTTGCCTGAAAAGGCACTATGCGGGAGGCAAAAGCCTTTGACAGAAGGCTGAAGCCCAGGGGAGACAGATGACGGCTATCTCTGGTAAAGCATCGTGGTCTATCAAGCATGTCCTCCCAGGCTGTCAGGTACTGGATCCCCTTGGAATGACACCAGAAACTAAGTCAATTGTTAAAGGTCAATCATTTTCTGTTTGTACTGAGGCATCATTCTGGGTGATGGTAGAATGCTGCTTAAGGCTAGGGACATATCTGCTTAGGACACATATTCAGCAAGCTTAATCATGTCTCTTTTCATATAGTCCAGAGAGGTACATCTCAAGTTATTCACAACATCATGGACTATGACAGTCATAACAGTACCTGTTGTTAAGAGACTTGAGTGTGTGCATGATATGGTGGATTCTAGCACCCAACAAGCAACTTACCATGACTTTCTCCTTGTCTAGCCTGGTGAGGGGCACATCTGTGTGTCTCACAATAGAGTCTCCTATGACTCTTATCTTGGATTTGTAGCTGGACCTTAGAGGCTGTGAGACACAGGTATGTGTACTATGTGTAGTGTTTGGTGCTGTGGGTTGTGATGTGCATATGTGTTTTTGCCTCCGAGGTCTCTTTTGCTTAGGTATGTTTTTGTTAAAAACCTCCACATATGTGGGAATGTGTCGTGCAGGTGTGGGTGGTGGTAGAGGTGTGGTGTTTGTGGTGTTTAAGTAAACAACCTTTTCAGTGGCAGATGTACTTTCTTGTGATTGAGACAGCAAGGATTCTAGGTTCTTAATGTAACTGCATCTCTCACATATTGTGCTCCTGGGTGGTAGTAGTAGAGAGTTGTCTGTGTACATGAGACAGCAACATTCTAGTGACAGATATGAATCCAGGGTGAGATATTTAAATAGGCTGGTGAGCTGTCCCTCTTACTTCCCCATCACTACTTGATCCTTTGTGGCTAACATTGCAGATGAATCATCAGTGGGGTTAGTAGGCACAGTTGCAGTTCATTTAACATGTTTTTCTTTTGATCATTCACTTAGGTTGCTCTGCTACCCACACTAAGATAGCTTTAATAAAAATCTTCTTCCTCTTTCACAGATACTTAAAATCAGCCATCATCCACTCTCAGATGCACATGCAATGTCATTACTTGTAGGATTCAGAAAAAAGGATCACCATTTGTGGCAATTACTCACCACTTTGTCAGTTACCACATACTGAGAAAATGTAGTTCAGAGACAGCCATGACCACAATGAAAAAAGTGTCATTATCCACTCATGTACCTTGATAGTGTCATTATCAACTCATGTACCTTGATAGTGTCATTATCCACTCATGTACCTTGATCATAAACGATCCCACACTAGTGCAGTCAAACCTGACCACCATAGTGTTCTCCTTAGTGGCCCATTCATTGCATTAGCAAAGGCATCCCCTACACACCAATACACACAAGCTCACACACACACACACACACACACACACACACACACACACACACACACACACACACACACACACACACACTTATCAACAAACAAGTCCCCCCACAGTCTATCACATTCATGGAAACACACACCCATTCACCCAAATGCATGTTCAAAGACAGACTTGCGCATATCTAGACTCTTAATTCCCTACCTAACCCCACTAGTGTGAAGACCCAAGCATTCACACACATTCATATACACATTGAAGCAGTTTAATTGATGCCTATGTAGACACTCACACACAGATACATCCACCCATTGGCAAAGAAGCCCCCGTAGCCAAGCACATTCATGGAAACACACACCCCTTCACTCACATACATCCAGACTCTTACTTCCCTAATGCAACCACCCAGGCATGCACACATTCATACACAATCGTGCAGCTTTATTCATGCTTCTGCAGATGTGCATAGAAATGTCCACACACTTACATACATATACTTCTCAACTGTCCAGATTTTGCCTCATATTTCCGGTCTGTTTTTCATAAAATTGTGGTTTTCTGGCAAATCACTGGCAAGTCATTGAGGACTGAAATCAGAAAATAATTGAACACATTTGAGTTTCAGACTTCATAGCCTTCAGAAAAGTCATGCAAATGCAAAACCTGTTATTCTATCAACTTTCTAAGTTTGTAAGAGCAATATTTAAAAAGTGTCCCCATTTTCATGTCTTTTCCCCCATTATGTGTGCCTTTGTCCAGATTTCTTGTTCTAAGAGGTATACACACACACACACACACACACACACACACACACACACACTCCTTTCCTGAACTTAGCTATGGCACCAATACTACAACAGAAATCAGTGGGTGACCATTGTGTTTTAACAGTGGTTGTTTTTTTCTTCCAGCATTGGAAATTTTATGTAGCTGCACAATTTTGTGATTTACTTAGCCCAGCAATTCAGAAGCCACTGAACTTTCTGAGGAGGGTACCTGGCTAATTAGCATTATTTATTCCCCTGAACTGTTGCACTCTTACGCACCTCTGCCTGCAAGACCGCCATCTGCATTGTGGCCCTCATAAGGGAAAAACTTTAGATGTATGGTGGTCTAGGAATCAAAAAGGCTTACTCCAAAGGGGAGAACTGCTAAGCTAAGGGTTTCCCATCATGGTAAGCCTTTCTGAATCCCAGCTTACATTACTTTAAATAAAAATTATTCCTCCTTTCACCTCATTTCTTCACGTTTTCTGTTTCTCCAAACTGTTTCTCAAATCCAGACTTAATTCAGCATGCTAACAAGCCTTTTTTTATTTTTATGATGGCCTTTCCCCTTCACGTCTTTGGCTTCACTATTGTATTATGTAGAAATAAACAAAAGCTTTCTTTTTTTTCCCTTCTTTTGACAGATTTGTGTGAAGGAGTGAAAGTAAAGACTCTTTCTGAATGGATAACTATTTCAATGAGATTGTTAATGGTCTAACAATTGGTAGAAATTTCTGCCCGAGTCATACAGTATATCATTCAGTAAGTGATCATGCTTCCCAGATGGGTGGCATAGCTTATAATATGGCTGAGCCTACTATCCAGAATCTTCTGTGTTACTTTTGGTATGGCAAATAATATGGCTGAGCCTACTATCCAGAATCTTCTGCATTACTTTTTGTTTTGTTTTGTACGGCTCCATCCCATAAACAGAGCTGTACCTCAGATGTATCCCTGCCATTAAAAACTGCTCTGGATTCACTGCACCTTGAAGTCGGGAGAACAATTATCCTGACAGCAGTCCCCATTTCTGAGCGAAATTCATTTGGATTTTCAACTATTTGCCACAATTAGAAATCAACTATATTATGTTAAGTTAACCAACATACTCCCACTGAATATATACAACACAGTAATTCTGCTTATTACTGTGTATATTTTGATATATTTTCTTTTTACTCTGTTTTCCTTATTCTTGCATCCAATTCCTCTATACATGTATTTATACCATTCTACGAGACATTTTGATCTGAAAAAAAAAAGTTTTTTCAAGCATGGAAAGCATCTTTGCCTTTAGATATTAAACAAATTTATTTGCCACTCGTAAGAAAAGGCACAATTAAGGGATGGAGCAGTATCTTGAAATAGCTTGATGGCTGTCTGACTGTCACAATATAGAAGCAGGAAGATTGAACAGACTGAGAGTACAGACTGGCAGCAGCGTGCACTGGAGCTGTTCAGACTAGGGATGTAGTTCACAAAACCTTGTGCTAAGCTGCAAGGGTACTTACTCCTAAACATAAGTAATTATTAGTAAAAACATTCAAAAATATTCTGAACTTGAACAACTTGCAGCTGCATGCCAGATTCAGAACTATCAGTAAGTGTCATAAGTCTTTTTAATTGGAGTTTCAGCAATATTGGACCCATCAGTGACAGGTGATAGCAGCTTTACCTGGAAATAAAAAGCATTCATAGTCAGGTCTGCTGTCTGTCTCGAAATGTTGAACAAAGGCTGCTGGTACTTAAACAAGACTAGTCTTGCACTGACATGATTCTGTGGACCCCTGCTGTATTTATAGGTTTTTATTTAATATTGAATTAATTTTGTCATTGATGACACACACTACAGGAACCCACTAAAACAGATCACAGAGTTTCTGTTATGATATAAATATTCCTACTCTTGTTTGAAACGTGATTGACATGTTGACGTTTGTCATGTTATTGCTGTTACTGTGGCCACAACACAGCTGAAACCTAAATGAATGGCATCTGGACTGGAGCTACAGGAGTGTTATGACATTAACCTCCAAGAGATAAAATTCATGTCCAGAAATGAATACTCCTCCATTTAATTAGCATGCATGATCCACATTTATTCTTCTAGATAAAACTTTATTGAACTTCTCTGCTATTTATTTGACATGACTGTAGATAGGTATCTCTAAGTTCATTATAGCCAGCTGTAAGTTTTACAATGCTGCTTTGTATTTTCCATAATTAATGTTCTGGGAAATCAAAATTCATAACTCGAAGCACTGGAATTCTGAAAAATCAACACATTAAATACAGAAGGGAGCATCTCATAAGCTACTCTATTCATAGAAAAGGGTTTGCAATGTTTGGTTCAATTTATTCATTGTGTTGATCTTAACAGTGAGCCACTACATGATTTGCTTTGTGTCATAAATCTTTCCATGACACAACTACCTTTGACACATTTGTGTAGCTGTATCAGCAATGACACCTGCAGTCTCCTGAGTTGGAGATGTGCAAATAAATCTCTTCTTTATAATCACCATCATGGTTAGAATGTACAGCTCTCAACAACTGAAAATATAATTGGAACCAAGGGTTTTAAGTATTGAAACGTGACTTCCAGCATGACCATTCTCAACAGAATGCCACATAAAGTGCTTACTTGTCACACCTAGTTCCTTAATATGATATATGCCTTGTTGTCTGCTGTTTCATTTTTATCACTGTAGGGAATTAACATCTGACATTTTAATGATAAATGCTGTTATTTTATTTTGTGTTACTCTTGAACTATTCATTTTTTTCCTGGAAATTTTTTTTATATTTGAATTCAAGCATTTATGTGATTTTTAATTTTATTTTACGCATAGTTCAAATGTTGAGTCTATAATACATTTTTATTAATTTATTTTATTCATAAGTAACTTACTTAACTCATTTCAGGGTCATGGGGAGCTGTACCATGCTTTGCACTATGTGTGAGCAAGACAGACAAAATAATTCTGGATGGGGGTTCCAGCCCATTACCGGTCTTTATAAATCAGAGGACATAGCATAATTGCTGTAGTTTCTATCATAATCTACCTCGTAAAAAAATGTGTAACATCAAGCTTTCTATGCAGCCCCAAAAAAATTGAGAATATATGAAGTCGTTTTTTGTTAGCACTCTTTTTTATTGACATGAGCAGAGATATTTATTTATCATTTATTTATTGACATTTGTTTAGTCCGACTAGGCACAGGTGCCTTTGCTCCAAGGTGTCATATTTAATGCAATCAAATCAGTGTACTCATTTATTTTATTTTAATTTGTAATGTTTGTATGTAATTTAGTGGAAGTAAGTACTTTTACTTGATAAGATGAATTAAATAAATAATGCAACATTCAGAAATTATATAAAACATATAAAGAAGTCTTCAGCAGAGTAGTGTGACTTATTTAACTCTGTGAACAGAAATGTTCTAAACTCCCTGGTAAGGCATCCTTTTTTACCTAAATTTATAGTGTGGTCTAAACAAACAGACTTTATGCTTTTGTTTGAAAGGTAAAATCGGTCTTGATCTGTTGGTGTTTTCAAATATATATATATATATATGTATATATATATATATATATATATATATATATATATATATATATATATATACTGTATATTATTACCCCGTAGATATAAACCAGAATGTCAAATCACATACTGCTTAGATGTATCACTATAAATTAATAATTTTTTGCCAACATGTTACCAGAATCAGCTTGTCAGGATTTCAAAGCAGACTGTATCCTAAGGCGAGAGCTGCATCCTAAACAGAGAGAAAAAAGTAAGCATTCTTTCATATATTTTCTGTTTGATTAAAAGTATTGATAGTAAAGGCCCTAAAGGTGACCCCTTCTGAATCACTTGTAGCCCATTACCTGTATTTTCATACCTACCTTTGTATAGCTATTTATTTCAGGTAGATAACCTTTCAAGCCATGAAACTGCACCCTTTTCAAACACATAGCTTATTAAAACATCCAGAATATGAGCCTGTCTTATTTGTACTATCAAAAGACCTGGTAAGAGACAAAATATATTAGGAAATTCATAAAATATATATCTTTTGCATTTGATATGTGAATCTCGCAGCTTGCTTCCATCTGCCATGATTTATTTTTAAATCATATGCTAATATTTAATAAGATCAAGATGGGCACAATTGTCTTTTCCAACCATTACTTATAGTGCACTCCCCTAACCTTATTACAATCTTATTTATTTATTCATTGATTGAGCATTTATTTGGTTATATGGACTTTGGCACTTGGCGCTCCATTTTGAGCCACAGCCTAAAGCACAATTCAAAAACGAGTGGGTGTAGCCATAATAAAATAAGAGAAATGAAAATATTATAATGCACAATTCTTTTGTAAGCAGCAAAGTAATGGAAGAGTGACATGCATGATGAATGAAGTCAGTATGTATCTAAATGCAACTGTAAAAATATAGACATACAGCGTTAAAAATAAGGAGATTTGTAGCATTCTCCCATACTGAGGGGGGTTTATCTTACATAGATACATAACTTAAAATATGAGGAAATCATATATTTAAAATCAGTACTGTCTTCCTCAGAAACAGCATATACAGTATACATGTAAACTAAATGGAATATGTTCTAAAATAAAACTAAACCTTTATATTATAAAAAGTTCTTAATTACATAATTCAGAGCCTCAACCTTTTGCAATAGACCAATAAAAAAATGTCGTTGGTCCAAGGAAGAATGCATGCATCAATAGCTAATCGTTTTGTGCTTCCAGAATGGAAAGCGCCTGTGTCTCCTTATGTACTTTATTCAGCTCAAATTCCAGTCAGACCCCCTTACTTTTATGGTGCAATCAATGCATTTTGCTGCCAGATTTATTCATGTCATAGTTTTTCTGTTCACTATTTTAATCCATTTCTGGGACATGAGAGAGGCAGAGACTGTCCAAGCATTCAGTGGGCACGGTAGTCTTTGGGTTCTTCCATTAATTTACCTCTCCATTTTTGCTCTTCATCTTCTTTTCTCTTCTCTTTCCCTCTGTCTTCATCCCTCTCTCACATTCTCTGCAGGCTTTGTTAGTTCATGTAGCACAAATTAACTTGCTACTCACAAAAATAGTTTAACAATATATTAACTGCTGCTCTAGAGCAGTTTTATGATAACTGATATCTAAAAGTCCATTACATTTAGCTACTAATTTTGATGTGTTTTTACTGAGTTGTGTATTCTGTGTTCCTGTTTGCTCTCCATGAAATATTTATGCCATCTTACATAATAGTTTATTTTCTCATTCTGCAATTAATGCTCTAGAAAGTTAACATGGAAATGAGATGATGCTGTATTTAGTAATGAATCGTCTCAAAGTTAAACATTGTAAATGATTTTAATAAATTAATGAGGTCATTACACTGGGTCAATAATAAAACATAATGTCACCTTACTCAACATGCAAAGCACTGTAACAGAAGCACCAAAATAACCAAACAAAACTGTCAGCTGAATCAATTGAGGAAACCATGCAAAACATTGCAATGCAGCTGTTCTTGCAACTCTCTGTTTGGAAGGGGTTCTGCCCCCATGCCTTCAAGTAGTAAAACAACTACCTCTGAGGTCAAGCTGTCCTAAGGGAGATAGAAAATGTGCATTTCTTATAGTTTTTTTTTTAAACTTTACCCTTTTCTCTGAGTCATGAGATGTGAAATCAACAACAAAGTAAGTTCAAAAACAATGACATGCCCACAAAGTGATTAACCTTAGTGTTCCATATTACAAAGGTAGACATACACATTTTGCAAAGGTTGTAAGTGGTGCTCCATTTCCACAAAACTATTGCACCAGTCACCCGTTAACTTTCTGAAAAGGAATGGGGAAGTGCACATACCCTTCTGTTAAATGTGAGTTCATTACATGTAAGATCAAACTTAATTTTACTTTGTTGTCAGATTTGCAGCTTAGTTTTAACTACTCATTTAGTAATTTTACACCATTATCTAAAATCATAAGATGCTTACTTAAGTTACATTCTTTTTTAATTGGCAAGGAAATATGTACAGGTCCATAACTCCTTTCATTGAGTATCTCAGTAACACAAAAAAGCTAAAACTCTCACTTAGAATGATGTACCTTCCAATGAATGCTGTAAAAAACATTGCCAAATCTGCAGGGTTTCCTTTCAGTTCTCTACACTAGACAAGCCCCCTTAGATGTGGGAAATGTATTTTACTGATGAATGCTACTTTTATTTATTCTTTGAAAAAGAAAACTTAGATTGCAGAACTTGTTCTAGCTTGGCACACATGAGTGTATGAAATAATATTTGGGGAAAATATCACTGTAAATCTTAACTTGCACTAGTAAACAAAACATTAATCTTTTGTGCTACAGAGCTGCAGTTGTAGATGTTTGTCCAAACACCTCTTTTGAAGAGGAGGCAGAATACAATTGAAGCACTGTTCCTGTTGGACAGCAAGGATTAAGCATTACTTAAGTTATTATATTACCTCTCCAGAGGCAGCAAAGTTTGAACACAGAGGGGTTCTCAGATGTGTACTCTTAAGTACATAACCATCTTGAAGGCAGTCACATGTAAGTACTATACCAGAAAATATTCCTTCATTGACTCTGTTTTTTATATAGTTGGGATACTTCAATAAAAGCTTGTAGTGAGTGTCCATATAAATTTTAAGTCAAGATAAAATGTAAGAGGTGATTTAAAAGCTTTTTATTGTTACAAGTAATTAACACCCAGTTGCAGATGAATGCTGGAAAATATCATGGAATTAATGATGCTATTAATATTATGCCTACCTTAAAAGGAAAAAAATATATCTAAATAGGAGCAGTTTGTTCAGTTCACTGCAGAAAGTTGTTGGCCTCATGTCAAGATTTTGTATTTAACAATGGTCTCTTTTTGTATATGTTCATGACGTTTAAAGAAGAAATTGTGTGTTAGCGTGTTGTGTGTGTACTTTGTACAGTTTAGTCATTGTACTTTCTAGTCACGCAATATGTATTACTATATTGCAACATATTATATAATGTTATATTTTGCACCATATACTTATATATTGTAATATATTGTAACTGCCTGTTAGCCTGAATTGTGGGTGAAAGGGGTCTGAATCAATAAATACATGCATGCACACAGTTATTTGTTTGTTTATTTATTTATTAATTAATTAACACTTTGCTGTTTGATGATAACTACTGGATGAGCATTTTATTGAAAATGTTCTCTTTACCTATTTACTTATTTATTTGTTCATCAACAGATGAATAAGTGACCAGTTAGTTAAGATCTTTGCTTAAAGTACAAGGTTCTATTCTGACCTCCACCCATTGCCTGCTTGGAGATTGTATGTTGTCACTGTGGAGTTCCTCCCACCTCTGAAAAACATGCTGAGTGTTTCCATCTCAAACTCACCAAAAAAAGGAGCTGTGAGCAACAACACAGACTCTTTGTGGTGCCATTACAGGAGAAGAGTTTTATAAGCCAATTGCTCTGAGCATCTACTGTGTTGTGGAGTGGTTATGTTGTCACTGTGGAGTTCCTCCCACCTCTGAAAAACATGCTGAGTGTTTCCATCTCAAACTCACCAAAGAAAGGATCTGTGAGTATCAGCACAGACTCTTTGTAGCCCCTTATAGGGGATGGGATGTATAAACTAACTGCTATGGGCATCTGCTGTGTTGCACAGTACTCCTTATGATAGGGGAACACAGATTACCGATGGCATACTGTGGCAGGGCTAGTTGGTCGATGTAAAATATGCCTCTAGGTGATTTGGTCCTGTTGACTTATGTTGCCAAATTGGTTAAGGCATTTGCCAGTGGTAAGTGGGTTAGGAACAAACTTACAATGACCAACGATAAGGACCCATGCTAATGGCAGTAAGAATGTATTCTTATTGGCCAGTGTGTGCCAGCTATAAAGTCCAGTAGCCCTGAGTCATTAAGCTACTGGCTGTCCACCTGTTGAGCAAAAGTTGAACATGAAACCACTTAACCTGCCAAACATGAACAAAATATTGCTACACTCAATGAAATTTCACTGACAGGACAAAGCTTGGAAGTGGATGACACGATACTGAGGAGGAAGCTGGACATCCTATGTATCCAGATGGCAAGATGGAAGGGCAGTGCAGCACAACCACTTTTCTTGGGATCCAGAGTCTACTACTGAGGAGGAGGACAAGCTTGAAACGGTGTTGGAATTGTGGTGAGGGAGAGGCTTCAGAAGACAGTGAGGGATGTCATCAGAATAAGTGAGAGTCATGGAAATTGGACTCCAGCCTAATGATAGGGCAGTATACATAATCTCAGCCTATGCCACAAAGCAGGGTTGGCATAGTGAGGAAAGGAGTGCATTTAGACAGTAGTTGCAGGACCTAGTCAATAAAGCAGGACAACAAGAATTGGTGTTGATAATGGCTGACCTGAATACACATATTGGAACAGATAGAATAGGACATGAGGACTGTCAGGGTACACATGGGTAGAGCAACAGGAATAAAGAAGGAATGGCCATTCTAGACTTCTATCTGGAAAATGGCTTGATAGTAGCCAACACATGGTTCAGAAAGAGAAACAGTCACAAGATCACATACAAGAGGTCAACATGCAACTCAGGTACACTTCTTCCTAGTAAGGAAAGGGCACTGGGGTAGAATCAGTGATTGCAAAGTCATTCCCAGTGGAACCATCAGCCCACAGCATAAACCAGTAGTTGCCACAGACACAATCAGCTGCAAGCAGTGATTAGAGGTGGCTCTGAGGTCAAGAGAGGCTAGGCTGAAGACCTGGAAGTTGACTGGAGAGAAAATACAACAGTTCAAGGAATTACTCCCAGCTCTAGCTGAAGAAGAGGAAATAGGTGAAATTGAAGAAAAATGGCAGCGCCTGAAAACAGCATGTGTGAGAACTACAGAACAGATATGTGGCTGAGCCAGGTATGGAAATAAGGTACATAAAGAAAGCTGATGGTAAAATGCATAAGTCCAGGAAGTCATCAAAAGAAAGGAGTGCAGGAAAAAGTGGGAGATAGAAAAGATGGACCGGACTAAGAAGGAATACTGTTTGGCTGTCAAATAATTCAAGAAAGGAGTTCCAATAGAGAAGAACAAGGCATCAGAGGCACACTACCATTTTCTGGAAAGTAAGTCAGTAGATGGCACAAAGAAAGTATATCAGGTTGCAAGGCAAAAACAGAAAGATAAAATAAAAAAAAAAAAAAGTAGCCAGATACCCTTCATAAGGGATGCCAGCAATAACCTGCTCTCCAATCCACAGGACATGAAAGGTAGATGGAAGAAGTAATTCCAGCAGCTGCTGAATGAAGACACAGCCTACAACGAGAGAAAAGGAGGAGCCCACTATTGAAGAAGTAAGAACAGCCCCAATGAAAATGTGACCAGGGAAAGCTGCAGGCTCAGATGAAGTCACAGCAGATGTGATAAAGATACTGGGTAAGACGGGGGAGAAGTGACTCCTGAAGGTACACATCACAGTGTGGAGAGAGAGGTGTATCCCAGATGACTGGAGAATAAGCATACTAGTGCCAGTGTTCAAGACCAAAGGGACATTCACAACTGTGGGCAGTACAGAGGCATCAAACTCCTGCCACATTGCATGAAATTTCTGGAGAGAGTGATTGATAAACAAATATGCAAAGTAGTAGAAAGTAAAATGAGTGATGAGCAGTTCGAATTCAGATCAGGATGCAGTACAATTAACCCGATGTTTGCAGTGAGACACATAGTCTGAGAAGAAGCCGGAAAAGAGGAAAGAGTCCAAATGGGCATTCCTAGACTTGGAGAAAGCATATGACAAGCTCCCAGGAAAGTTCATCTAGGCAGTCCTGCAGTGGTTCAAAAGTCCCAGAATCATTGGTAGAATTAGTGCAACCTATGTACAAGGACCCAATGACACAAGTACAGACAGTGTTTAGTCTCAAAGAGGGGTTCCTAGTGGGAGTGGGGGTGGACCATGGTTCAGGTCTGAGCCCACTGCTGTTTGTTCTGGTGAAGGACTATATTACCAAACAGGTCAGAGGAACACATCAACAAAAGTGCTGTATGTAGATGATGTGGCACTACAGGCAAGAACTTCAACAAGGGTAAGGGAATGGAATGTAAAACCGAAGGCACATGTGAAGAAATGGAGTACAGATAAGATGGTTGTAATGGCATAAAATGGTGGCGTTCAGAAGAAGCTGAAAATTGTGATAGAAGAGAAAATAGTGGAACAGGTTAACAGCTTCAACTATCTGGGAGGGGTTATTGAGGAGAAGGAAAGTCTGAAAGAGGAGGTCAGAGCTAGAATCAGAGGGGCTGCAGTCAACTGGTACAGAGTGTTAGGTGTAGTATATGACAGAAGAATGCCAAATAAGCTGAAAAGTAAGGTGCACAAAACAATGGTGTGACCAGTACTTCTGTATGTATGGAAACCTGGGCATTAAAGGCAGACCAGTCAAGGAAGCTATAGGTGATGGAGGTGAAGTGCCTGAGATGGGTGGTAGGGTTCACACTGTGGGACAGATGAAGAAATGAGGACAGAAGAGCAGAAACCAAAGTAGCTCCAATTGCAGAAAGGATCGAAGAGAACAGATTACTGTGATTCAGTCAGATCTGCAGAAAAGCAGAAAACAATCTGGTGAAGAAGATTTGGTACAGATGGAAAGAAGGCAAGAAGAAAAGGAAACAAGGGCATCCGGCAAAGGGTGGCTGGATTGTGTGAGAGAGACAACCTGTGACAGTCAGGCATGAGTGTCGAAGGAGGCAGGAGTGTGGCATTAAACAGACAGAAATAGCAACAGTTGACATGACACCCCCACCCCATGTAGCAAATGGGGAAAAAAGGGGGTGGATGATGAAAGTGATGATGATGATTGTTTATTAACTGGTAACACAGATGTGCTGGCATGCTTTACCAATTTGGGTGAATCAAAGTGGGTTAATTTCGACAGGAGGGGGTAAATTCATCCTGTTAATTTGAGGCAGATTACTAGTATTAGACAATGGACATTTTTGTAAAAGGTGAGGTCTATGTTTTTTTAAATTAAGTTGACTATATTGTACTGCTTTTAGCAGATTATCTCCAGTTTCATTGCAAGTATGAATACATGTTGCTGTAAATCGTTTGCATGTTGGTACACTGGGATGTATACAGCTTGCATATGATAGTCTTTGGCTCTTTGTTACTGCAATATTATTACAGCTTTTAAAAAGCTTTACAGAGAGATCTGGCATCCTGCTATGTGGGTTTCTGATTTCTCCTGAGTATATTTGTGAAGTTTCAGCTGATCTTTTAATGAAAGCAACATCGTCTGTTTTTTTTTTCAGATCTAAATTGACCTTTTTTCCAGAGTTATTTACATTTTGCCATCACTTAATAGATTCTGTTTATCCAGTCAAATAGTTTTTAGTAGGTTATCTTAGAAGCAGTCATTAGTCACAAAGAATTGCTAATCTGATGGCCGATGCTGATGGTAGGTTTGAACATGTCTGACATAGTTTGCCGATGAGGATGAAACGTGATTGAATGAATTTCATTAGGAAGTAGGAGTGGTTATATCCACATTAATGAAAGTCATTCATAGTACTAGCATAATGCTAGAAAGTCATTCAATTACTTTTTAACTGTTTTACGTTCATTACAGAGGGCCACGTTCTGGACTTTCCAGTGCTTTTGCAGAGCTTAGGGTCAGCAGAAACATCTGGATTATGTAGTGTTTGGTTCTATCTATGCCAACTAGTAGGTTGTGCATTGGTAAAATACAGTTTGTGACACTGATTTTGTGGCTTGAAAACATATTTTATGTTGATTTCCTGCTGAATTTGTGGTGAAAACAGTAGAAGGGATGTGATTTTTATTATGTGGGATAGTAAAATTGCAGTTGTGTTTTGGATGTGCATTATTTTTTAAAGTATTTGTTTTCACAAACATGCCTCCAGCATGGTAAAGGCAACAAGTTTATTTAAATTTATTTAATTAAATGATTAATTTAATGGATCTTAATGGATCTTTGAGCAAGTCTGAGAAATGGTAGCGCATATTTTCCAGCACATATATGACCCAGCTAAACCACAAAGGCTGTATAAATTTCATTTTCATTCGTAAGTTATATAGTATCTGTACCCATAGTGCCCTTTTTTAAATGACTTCTCATTTAAACAGATGTAAATTAAAAGCATGGAAGTTTAGAAATCAGAAGTGTAAGCATTACGTACCCATAGACAAATGGATTACATAGCAAAAACATGCCAATTAATTAGTGGTTGACTGGCATAGCTCTCAGTCTCTAATCTTCAAAAATATGGGACATTGCCCCACAAATTGTGAAAAATTAACTGACAGAGTGCCTAATAGCTGTTAACTTACTTTACTGGGAAGCTCAAGACTTTCATAAAATATATTGAAATATACACAGAGTGTTTTGTTAATGAAACTGTGTGACTCACTGATACAATGAATGCTTGCTTAAAATCCTTAAATACCGAATGTGTTATGGAAGTACTATTTGTCAAAGCCCCTTTTGTTGACTCATAAACATTAGCTATATATAAGCAAAAACTCATAATATTGACACCGCATTGAATGTTGTCTCTGATGTAAAACTACTCATACTGAAAAGAAATTGTGATTTGATTTTCTTAACATTTTTCCATTTTGCCCTAGTTTGGGTGACATTGGAGGTAGTACATTTAGAGAAGAGGGGTAGTGGGGCAGAGCACCCATATTTGTTATGGGCCACATCTCCCTGCAAAGTATATGTGATATAACTAATTTTCTGTAGGTGATTATTTTGGTCTTGTAGCATTTTGTATCTCTTAAATTTAATCTGTAATTTTTGAGACTCAACATAATGGATCTTGGTATTCTGTTATGAATGCATGTGATAGAGCTTTTCAGTGTAAAAGAGGGAATAGTTTGTTAAGCAAAATGAGAAAGTTTACTAAGTATGAGGAACCTTGGTCAGAGTTATATCATTTATTGTATGAGGAACTCACAAAATGATTAACTGTATATCATGTAGCAGACTATCATTCATGAAATGTTAAAAACTGCATTCATCCAGTGAGTTTGAATCATCCCGCGCCTTTTTAATCAGATGCAGTCTCTTGGCAAATTGAAAGTAATGAGAAATCACCCTTTAGTGATCTTTCAAAAGGACTTGGCTTAAAACTAAAGTAATATACATAACTGGTTTATTAATAGTTGACTAGCTTCACTAAATTTGAACTTTACTTTGAAAAAAGAATCAAAATTATTAAAAGAAAAACATTCTCAATTATAGTTAAATTTTCCAATCAGGAATGTATTATGACAGGTTCATTCTTTCCAGAACTATGCATTATTTTTACTGACTTAATGTGAAAATTCCATGGTCTTGCCAGTTCAAAATAATAGAAATGCAACATTTTCCATGCAAGGTGATCTTTCAAATTGTTCTGAATTGATGTCTTAAAAAGGAAAATGCACTGTTCTTTGCTTTCTTGTGACAAATGCTAAAAATAAACTCTGAAGACAGTTGCCTGTGTACAGTGTTCATTACAACCATTACCTATACCTGTGTACTTTGTTCATTACAACCATTACCTACATGTTTAGCTTGTCCTTGCTTGCACAAAATTGTAGCAAAGGGTTGACATGATTAGGAAGTAACCTGACAACTTTTCTGTAAAGTCTGTATTGATGTTCCAAAGCAAAAATGCTCTCTGAAGGTCTTGACTTGTACATATTGTAATTTTCATAGTACTGAATGGCAATGCTGTACACTGACACTAACTATATACCTCAGAATATTTTTTTTTTATTTATGATTAGCCCAGCTCTCTGATATAGAGGACTATAGCCTTGACTATGACTGATGTGACTCAAGTTAAGACAGTGGTTGGATGTTGGAAGCGTCATAGGATGGGTCAGATGAGGTCAAGCTGCCAGCATGTCTTACTTAACATATGAGGAAGGTGTGGTGATTATGGTTACCTTATTACCTTCCATGTAAGAGGACATTTATTTGGCACTGAAAATGCCAAGAATGAGTATTTGGGCTTTGTGGTTTTATTTTCTTAATATTTTTCCATTTTCCCCTAGTTTGGGTGACCTTGGAGGTACTACATTTAGAAAGGGGGGGGGCAGAGAACCCATATTTTATGAAGGATAACTGGTGATGGTAGCCATCCCTAACACATGGATGGAAAGATGTGCATGCAAAGAAAGGACATAGGACACCCTGCATTGATGTGTCTGCTCACATCAGTCACCAGCTTTGGGGTCAGGGACTTAATAGAAATGTCATTATTACAGGGATGACAGCAGGAGAACAAACTGTCTCCATGGCTGCCTGAATTATGTCTACCCAGTTGGTCCTCCTCCCATAATGGAGATGCCCAATATGGTGGAAAGAATGTACTGAAGACATAATGGGGAAGGGGCTTCATGGTTGGGAAGCACAGAGGTAATTATGACTTAGAAAGAAAATATTTCTGATTATTAAAAAAATAAACGGTTAAGATCTTTTTAAAGAACACTTTTCCATGGCATGTATAAATGCCTTTTAAATTCTCATACACTTCAGCCATACTTAAATGCATTAATTTGCTCTTTGGGGGAAAGTAGACATAACCCTGACAGGAATAGAATAATTCCCTGCAGATCTGCAGCTGATGATCTGAGGTACTTTCCTTGGATATTAAAAAGTAAACCTAAAATATAACCTAAGTAAAGCATTAGCTAATGCCATAGAAGACTGTGATGGTTTAGTGAAAGGCTTGCTGTTCAAGGAGCAGACTTACACCTGATGTAATGGGATTTTTCTGCCAGTATACTACAGAAAGCAAAGGCAATGAAATGCTAATATGCTTCTTCCTGTGATCCTGGGTGTGGTTCCACCAATCTCCACTAGTGTGTTATGTGACTCTTAGATTAGGTTCATAGATTAGTAATAGGCTAACTGCCCTTGTGGGCCATTTCAAGCCTAGCCAATTATCCCAAGTGAGAATCAAACCTTGCACCTTGTGTCTGTAAGGTAAACACCTTAACCATTATACCAACCTCCCACCCCCTTGAGAAATTCCTCTAACCAAGCATTGCATCTAGGTCACATATGTGAAGAGAGATTTGTGGTTGTTATACTCATCTTGTTAACCAATGAATAAATAATATCTAAAACGAGGTTGTTATAAAAAAGAAATCTAAGAATTCATGAAAAGCACTAAAGGCAATGCTTAATGATGTGTCATTCATTTAAGGAAATGGCTTACATTTGCTTGCATCAAGCATGAAACTCTGCAAAGCTTGCCTTTGAACTCTGAGAGCATTTAGGGTGTTGTATAACATTATAAATGAATTGTAAAATTGGGACCCTATTTGTTTAGCCGAGTCTGGGATTCTAAGATGGGATGATGGGGGAATATCAAAACACCTTAGAATGTCAGGACGTCACTTGATATGAGTATGTCATTTTTACATAGATTACTATGTGTATATAGTTCAGGATATAAGTACTGAAAGCTAACAGTTATTTTAAGCAGCCTGTTTTTAAAATAAAAAGTTACTGAACTCATACCTCTCAACCTCTTAGAGCAGGAAATCTGAATAAAGCTATCAATAATGAGGGGGGACAAAGCCCCAAAAATAGGGACACTTTTTAAATATTGCTCTTAACAAACTTAGAATGTTAATAGATTATCAGGTTTTCCATTAACATGGATTTTTTGAAGGGTATGAAGGCTAATACTCAAATGTATGAATTATTGTGACTTCAACCCTCAATGATTTGTCAGAAAGTCACATTTTTTCCTGAGAAACAGACCAAAAATATGAGGCAAAAATCTGGACATTCTGTGAAAATCTGAATGGTTGAGAGGTATGACTGAACTGTCTCCCCTTGTTTTATTTCTTTTCGCACACTACTTTTTCTTTGCAGACAATGAGAAAGCTCCTGTTATGTTAATACTGCTTTATCCTGCATTACTTGTTTAAAGGTGATGCTCTTCATTTTCCCTGAGGCATTTCCGAAGAAGCTGTATCGATAGCTGCTTTAGTCTAACTTACTCACAGTTTCCTTCTTTAGCAAATTCCGGGCATCAGACCTAAGTAACCATTGTCTAGCAATTAACACTGTCAGTGACCCAGCAGTTAAAATACCTTTGATGTAACGGAGATCTGAAGACTTTGGGTTCTAGCCTCATAGCACTTGCTTGGACACTCATGCTCCAGTTTTGACATTGTACTCTAACATGGAGAAGGGGGTGCTGCCATCCTTCAAATGAGATGTTCAACCAAGGTGTCATCTGCCAGGCTAAACTCAGACAGATTAGAAAGGTTGTGTGGCACTCAAAAAATAAAAGGGGTAAGGGAATATACCTGAATTCCGCTAAACTGAGCCTCTGCTAAAAATAGGCCATGTTTTATGGGACTAACCTGATCAACCATAGCCACCAAATAAGTCTATATGGTAGTACCTTTTCATATAGAAGGAGACATCAGCTAGTCATGTGGCGTCTCTTGCTCTTTCTCACATACCTAATGGTGAAGTAAGTCAAAACTGTATGTAATAGGTGGTGCCATGTGATACATTATTAGCATGGTGAGGATCACCCTTAAGGCAAGGAGTCTGCCATGCCACGTGTAGCAACCAAGTATAGTTATCATAAAAGAGCTGAGAATGAAATCATCTGTGTTCAAACACTACCAATGCTGCTGTGTCTTCCTTTGTTAAATAATTGTGTTTTTCCCTTCTCAGTTCTGCAGCTAAAGCCAAACATCATTTTCCACTCTAAACTGTGTAATGAACTCCATCTGAGATGGCATGCCAAAGTAAACTACAAGCGACAAAAGGGAGAGCAAAGCTCCCCCTTTTCAGACCTCACTTGCATAACAGCAGAGCAGGCTTTTAATATGCAGGTTCGTTCACTGAGAATGACTTCTATTCCTTTGGGTTTACTTGGCTGTTTGAAGTCAGACTTGGGCTGAAACAACATGGCACAGTGCTGAAGTCATTTATGTAAACAGAGCATCAGTAATGCTGAGCTCTGTATCCTCCGAGAAGTATTTCAGAGCAATAGCAAATGGTTGATTTCCCAGAGGCTTCGCTATATAGGGAAAACCTTTAGCATCAGTTAACATTGGTCATATTGATTGCTGGAGATGTATGAATTGAATTTCGGGTTCTGTTGCATTTTTTCTGTGCTCTGTTCTGAGGTATTAAATGTGGAAGGATTTACCTACTAAATTCCTGGCTCCAAATTTAATTGGAAGATTAACAGTATTATATAGAGATGGCATGGAATATTTTGTTAAATGCAGCAACAACTAAAAGAATTTTCATTTTGCAAGATTTCATGCCTGACCTGTGCTGCCTTGCTGATGTGGCTAAAAGCTTTTTATATGATAGCATGGACTACAAAGCTTACACTATCAAGAAGTAAACATGCACAGGCTAAGTAAAGTTCATTAAGTTTAGTTCTACAGGATTAATTCAGTCATTAGATTGGCACAGGCTGGTGAACTAAGTGCTAAGTGAGCATATGTATGATTCCTGAGAGAGATGCATATACTGTACATGGTATTGTGAAATGGTGAGGCTTATACAAGGAAGAGAAAACATGGCTTAGGACACCTGGTCATAAAATTAAGAAATATAATCTGTTAAACAGTTTTCCACAGCTTGCTGTGTGTTCTGAAATGTAAGGAGTTATTTTTGTACTTAATAAAAAATAATCTTGTGTTAACAAGCAGTAGCAATTGATAAAAAATGTGCTTTGTCCCAGTGGTTACAACAAAGTCAACACATTACTTAATTATAAGCTTTATTGTACTTTTTATTTTTTTTTTGGCAGTTTTAGTACAGTTCATATTTCAGACATGACATATTGTGGGTTCCTATGGAAAAGTGACACCAGCTTTTGATGATAATTTTTTTCTGAACTAAGAAGCACTACACTATTGTATAGTTTTATCTTGAGTGTTCAGAGAGGCAAGCAGAGGTCAAAATATATAACCAATCCAACTTTGCCAAGTCTGTAGCAGCAGATTCATGTTATTCATGTTGGGGGGCATCTTGCCACATAAACATCCATCTCTGACCTGACATTTTTTTTTGAAATGCTAACTATCACAAACATCATAGCAACAGCAGTATTAGGGGTCTACTCTGTGCAGTGTTGAAAACATGCTATCTTTTATACCAGTATATGCACAAAACTGTTTGCCTGAGCACTTAAAGGAACACTACAAATTGCTTGTTTGTGCAAGCACACATTTCACTTAAATTCATTTTTTTTACAGGGAATTAAGCCCACCTATACCCCCCATGTAAGGGACTTTGCTCTACAACACCCCTTACTTTATTGTTCATATTCTGAAATTGCTGGAGGTTTAGAGAAAGAGCAATTAAAACAAATTATTGGCTAGACAGAGGGACCGAGCTAGGAACGATGTGCAGCAGGTAAAGGTGATAAAGGATAATGAGGGAAACATACTCACAAGCGACAAGAGTGTGTTGAGGAGATGGAAAGAGTACTTTGAGGGGTTGATGAATGAAGAGAATGAGAGGGAGAGAAGGTTGGATGATGTAGAGATAGTAAATCATGAAGTACAGTGGATTAGCAAGGAGGAAGTAAGGACAGCTATGAAGAGGATGAAGAATGGAAAGGCTGTTGGCCCAGATGACATACCTGTGGAAGCATGGAGGTGTTTAAGTGAAATGGCAGTGGAGTTTTTAACCAGATTGTTTAATGAAATCTTGGAAAGTGAGAGGATGCCTGAGGAATGGAGAAAAAGTGTTTTGGTACCGATTTTTAAGAATAAGGGTGATGTGCAGAGCTATAGTAACTACAGAGGGATTAAACTGATCAGTCACAGCATGAAGTTGTGGGAAAGAGTAGTGGAAGCAAGGTTAAGAAGGGACATGATGATTAGGGATCAGCAGTATGGTTTCATGCCGGGAAAGAGCACTACAGATGCGATCTTTGCTCTGAAAGTGTTGATGGAGAAGTACAGAGAATGTCAGAAGGAGTTGCATTGTGTTTTTGTAGATGTAGAGAAAGCATATGACAGGGTGCCTAGATAGGAGTTGTGGTATTGTATGAGGAAGTCAGGAGTGTCAGAAAAGTATGTAAGAGTGGTACAGGATATGTACGAGGGTAGTGTGACAGCAGTGAGGTCTGCGGTGGGAGTGACGGATGCGTTTAAGGTGGTGGTGGGGTTACATCAAGGATCAGCTCTGAGCCCTTTCTTATTTGCAATGGTGACAGATGAGATCAGACAGGAGTCCCCCTGGACTATGATGTTTGCAGATGACATTGTGATCTGTAGTGAGAGTAGGGAACAGGTGGAGGAGACCCTGGAGAGATGGAGATATGCTCTAGAGAGAAGAGGAATGAAGGTCAGCAGGACTAAGACAGACTATATGTGTGTGAATGAGAGGGAGGATAGAGGAATGGTGAGGATGCAAGGAGTAGAGGTGGCGAAGGTGGATGAGTTTAAATACTTGGGGTCAATAGTTCAGAGTAATGGTGAGTGTGGAAGAGAGGTGAAGAAGAGAGTACAGGCAGGATGGAGTGGGTGGAGAAGAGTGTCATGAGTGATTTGTGACAGACGAGTACCTGTAAAAGTGAAAGGGAAGGTCTACAAGAGGGTAGTGAGACCAGCTATGTTATATGGGTTGGAGACAGTGGCATTGACAGAAAGGCAGGCGTTTGAGATTGATGTGGCAGAATTAAAGATGTTAAGATTTGCACTGGGTGTGACAAGGGTGGACAGGATTAGGAATAAGTATATTAGAGGGTCAGCACAGGTTGGAAGGTTTGGAGACAAAGCCAGAGAGGCACAATTACATTGGTTTGGACATGTGCTGAGGGTGGATGCTGAGTATATTGGGAAAAAGATGCTAAGGATGAAGCTACCAGGTAACAGGAAAAGAGGAAGGCCTAAGATAAGGTTTATGGATGTGGTGAGAGAGGACATGCAGGTGGTTGGTGTGACAGAGCCAGATGCAGAGGACAAGAAGAAATGGAAACAGTTGATCTGCTGTGGTGACCCCTAACGGGAACAGCCGAAAGAAGATGATGATGATGAATTAAAACCATATTTAATCCTTTGGCAAAATGCTTCAGTACTGGACAAACTGTAACCATTTCAAATGTAGCAACCTGCTTCAGTGAGTCCTGAAATGCAGAGACTGAATAGCCAAAAAAAATGAACTTGCATGTATCAAGTCCAAGATGACCATTTCTTGGGATACTCATTTTTCTCTGAATTTTATTTTTATTTTACATTTGTTAACTGGGGAAGTCCAACTGGACACAGGTCCATTTTCAGTGGAGGCCCGGGGAGAAAAGCTCCATATAACACTAAGAATGACTACATCCAAGAATACAAATAGGCATCTATAAGCAAGCATTAACAATTTCTAAGTAGTTGCAATAGTGAATGACGCATGAAGAAAAACTTGTTAACTTTTTTTTTTTTTCACACTAGAAGGTTGCCCTTTCTGTTCAGAACTTTACAT